>NC_140247.1:5787995-5887995 GCF_949987555.1 Borostomias antarcticus | reverse complement strand
ACACTAAATATACCCCCAAAATAAATACTTCCAGCTTCATCTCTCAACTGTTGTTTAGATAGGCCTTAGCTGAAATCTCACAGACAAAAGAGTCAAAAATCATTTGGTGTTGATATTTCGACTGTGGCATACAATTCACTGAAATAAGGGGTAAAAAGAGCAGAAAACATGCAGTGGGTGAGGTTTTTTCTGTCCCTGTGGGTTGGGTTTGCTTCAGGGGCGCTTTGCCCAATGCTGCGGTAACCGCGGTGACGAGTCATCGCCGAGGTAACGAGTCATTGCCATGGTTTCCGTCCAAACTATGGTCTGGGTTCAAATCCAGTGACGCTGGGGAATGGGTTGCCGTGGGCGATGAGTGAGCAGATCTGTTCCTTCGAGGACCACAGGAAGTGATGCAGGTTGACAGGATATGACGCGGATGGCCCGTCTTCAGAGGAAAGCATCCAGACAGGTGCAAATGTACTGAGGAGAGCGCAGTCACACCTCATATTGACGACACCAGCAGTTGCAGACGACAACAACACAATACAACAGCGCTTCTTTCCCCATCCACCCAACACTGACACATAAGAGACTTACTCAGGTCTGAATCAGGCCCAGGACAAGGGCACAGTCAGCGGGCCTCTGAGACCTGTCAGTGAATGGGTCATTGATAGACGTTGAAGGGTAAAAGAGTCTTGATCCGTCAGAGCGCCACAACAGGCTCTTTCACGGCCGCTTATCAGGCCCGCTATCCCACCGTCGCCATGGCGATGGAATCTAGCTGCGTGAGAGGTTCCATTCTCTCCATAACAATAGAGGCCGTTCTCCGCCGGCGCCCCCCCCCCCTCCACCCCAGAATAGCCCAAATAGCTCTCGGTTTTCCCCGTTCGCCTTTCTTTCCCGCCGGCACACAGACGCGCTGAAGCGTCTAACTCACCTGTATTGACACACACACACACACACACACACACACACACACACACACACACACACACACACACACACACACACACACACACATACAAACACTGGGTGCTCAAAACAGAACTGGGGATTTTTTTTCTTAATGAAAACGCTTCCTCTTTCCATGTCATCTTGGCACGTCTTCATACCTGACTGACCTGAGTAACATTTCCTTTGATTGGCTGCGGCCTGGTTACGCGTTGCGCCATGTGGGCACCTGAGGCCCACTGAACAAAAACAAGGCCTTATTGTTGCCGTGCTTCCGTACGGACGTTGATACTATTTGTTCTCATACCACAGACATGCGACACAAGCCCTGTCTGTCTGCTGCCAGGGTGCTGCTGCAGGAGGGTGGAAGGGCAGGTATGACACAGCATTAAATGATTAATTTAAATTTAAATGTAAATTTAAATGATAAATTAAAGGAGTAATTTACTCCTTTATCATCTTTCTTTCTTTCTTTCTTTCTTTCTTTCTTTCTTTCTTTCTTTCTCTCTCTCTCTCTCTCTGAGTCACTCCCTCCATCCCTTCCTGGCCAAAAGCAAGCTCTGGAAGAAGCAGCTGGTACAGCAGGTGAAGACCTGGGATCAGTCCGAGCTGCCCAGACTCTAACATCAACCGTGCGGACTGAAACGGCTCAAATCTGATCTCAGATAAGCCACTATGGGGTCAGCTCAGCGGACTCAGTGAACAACAGTATCCCACCCCCCTCCGTGCCGTAAGGCCCCAGCTCTGCCCAGGGGGGCGGTGTTTGTAACGGCCGAGCGTCCTAACAACGCTTCAGTAGCACGCCGCCCTGTGTGGAGGGAGGGAGGGATGGAGGGAGGGAGGGGGGGAGGGGGGGGGGGGGCGATCACGGAAAAGCAGACCCAGCCTCAGCTGCCTCTGACAAACACCGCAGGCACACACTGCGGCTCTCAGCGCGCCCGGGCACAGGCGCCCTAATTGCTGTGCGCACTCCAGATCCATTGTTGCAATCGCTTAAGCTCTCCACATTATCTTTGTCCCTTGTTTTTTGTTTTGTTTTTTCTTCCTGGAATGCCGCAGTCTGAGGTTTGTATTGGTACCTGCTGCGCCTGTGTGCACCACAGTCCCAGCCCTGGGGGCCTGTACGAGGGCTCTGTGTTCAGTCTGTCTGAGTGCACCACAGTCACAGCCCTGGGGGCCTGTAGAGGGCCCTGTGTTCAGTCTGTCTGAGTGCACCACAGTCACAGCCCTGGGGGCCTGTAGAGGGCCCTGTGTTCAGTATGTCTGAGTGCACCACAGTCCCAGCCCTGGGGGCCTGTACGAGGGCTCTGTGTTCAGTCTGTCTGAGTGCACCACAGTCCCAGCCCTGGGGGCCTGTACGAGGGCCCTGTGTTCAGTCTGTCTGAGTGCACCACAGTCCCAGCCCTGGGGGCCTGTACGAGGGCTCTGTGTTCAGTCTGTCTGAGTGCACCACAGTCCCAGCCCTGGGGGCCTGTACGAGGGCTCTGTGTTCAGTCTGTCTGAGTGCACCACAGTCCCAGCCCTGGGGGTGTTCAGTCTGGGTACTTTGGAACACCAACGTGTATTTTAGTTTTTTGTTTGTTTTTGTTGTAATTTGGTCGTGAAACCAACAGCCAGAACACACATTGTGCTGCCAAGGCGACACAGGGACTGTAAAGGTTTTTCACTCTCTATAGCCCTCTCTCTCTCTCTCTCTCTCTCTCTCTCTCTCTCTCTCTCTCCCCCTCTACCTCACCCTCACTCTGTCTGGAGTCTGCCGTAGCTCCTCCACTGTCCGTGTATCAACGGCCTGCGCCGCCCTGGTGGTGACCTCCGGCGGTGTCGTGCAGCAGGCCTGTCTTCTGTTGTTGTGCCGTAGGATCTCAAGTCCTTCCCAGCATACCTCACGTTGTGGAGGGAAGGTTCTAGATTCCGCACGCGCTGCACTGTGTGACACAGAGAGAGAGGTGGAGGGAGGGAGGGAGGGGGAGGGAGGGAGATGAGGTTGTGTCTAAAGTAGTCAATGAAGGAAAACAATGACACAGCATTAAGACTGATCAGAGATTCCTGGAAGGCAATTGTGAAGTTCATGTTTTAAATTAAATTATGTCCATTGTGTCTACGTTCGTGGTGTAAGGTCTGTGTTAATAATGTTTGATGTCAACGAGGTGGGTTCCCAGGGGGCCTCCTAGCCATGACTCATGGCTTTAACTCAGGCAGGAAGAATCCAATGACCCGTACATAACACAGGCCTATGAACCTGACCGGCCGACCGGACCAATGAACAACTGCGGGGGGATTCCCCTGGCCTGCCGATACAGTTTCAACTCAGGCAAGGAACCAACTGCAGAAGCAAGCAAGCAACCACACACACACACACACACACACACACACACACACACACACCACACACACACACACACACACACACACACACACACACACACACACGTTTTACATTAAGAAGAAATAGGTGGCCTTTTTCCTGTGCAGTTTGAGGGAGAGGAAATAGTTGACATAGTTTAGTATTATTGAAAAATGAGCCATGTCTGCCCCCCCCCTCCTCCCCCCTCTCTCTATCTTCTTTCTGTCTCTCTCATTCATTATTGATCTGTCGTTTCCAGGCCTCTCGTGTTATGAAGCAGAGACCTAGAGACCAGGACGGGTAAAATGATCAGGCTATGACATCATCTCTTAGCTACCTCACCCTCGAGTGTATATATGGCTCCATGTGCGTGTGTGTGCGTGTGCGTGTGTGTGTGTGTGCGTCCGTGTGTGTGTCAGTGTTTCCCCCCTTGACTCCAGTCTTCAGGGGCTAGCCTACAGTGTGGTGAGCTGAGCTGACCAGTCTAGACCCATGCTTTCCGTCTTAAAATGAAAATATGACTCTCTTCACATTCAAGTGTTTTGCTGCTAAGCCACCAGGCAGCTCATACAGAGGCTGAGCTATGTGATCAAATATGTGGTAATCTACAGCCCAGAGCTAGGGATTCCTGTAGGATTGGACAGGTGAGTCATGTGTGGGTTATTGACAATTATGTGAAACAATTCGGGCGGTCATTGTGGAGGCGTGTCATGCAGTTACCTCTGGCAGAGATGCTGATAGGAGGGGAGGAAGGATGGGGTGATGTGAGGCAATAGTTGGAGCTGATGTGAAATCTACCCAGGTGAGGCAGGTAGAGGCTGATGGGGGCGTCTAGCGCCACCTGGTGGCACCTGAAGAGGGGCCTGTCAGCA
The DNA here is from genome assembly GCF_949987555.1 of Borostomias antarcticus. Lineage (NCBI taxonomy): Eukaryota > Metazoa > Chordata > Actinopteri > Stomiiformes > Stomiidae > Borostomias > Borostomias antarcticus. Next base: position 5,883,846 of record NC_140247.1, on the reverse strand, counting down.
TCGCACACGCACACCTGACTGGCGCAGCGCAGGATTTTGAAAAACGCAACGCGGACGTGCTTTGTTATTGCATGCCTAGCCGTTGCTCAGCGACGGTCGGAAGTCACAGACTCCAGCGCCTTGTTTCTCAATCCTGCCTCGCTCCCTCTCTCTCTCTCCACACCTCCTTCTCAGGTATGCTCACACAGTCCGGACAGGTCCCAACGTGCCTCGGGGGGCCCGCCCACTTCCCCAGGAAAAGGGACTTATATGGGCATGAGGAGAGGGAAGGGTCAGCAGGTAGGAGAAGGCGATATCTTATCCTGTGAGGAATTTCTCTGTTTGTCTTCGCAGCTGAATCCAGAGCAGACCCAGAGCAGCCCACCCACTATTGCAGTAGGTTCCTAAAGCAGGGGAATGTCCACTCATGTCCACTAATACTTATCATCTGGCATTGACCGCACTTACAGAACCTTAGAATCCGGTGTCCTCCCCTTGAATCAAGAATGACACACACACACGCACGCACACACACACACACACACACACACACACACACACACACACACACACACGTACGCAATCACACACACACACACACACACACACACACACACACACACACACACACACACACACACACACACACACACACACACACATACAATCTCAGACAGAGGAACAAAAACACACCACACACACACAGACACACACACACACAGTACTAACCTTTTCTATTTCTTTGCTTGGCTGTAAGCCAGCGCACCTACCTGTAGTATAGCGTTTGTCGGGTTGTCACTCCCTCCCTCCCTCCTGTTGAATGTTGACCTGCATTTACCTGTTGGCACCACAAGAGGCAGTAGTCCCAGCACACCAAAATAAATAAGCACACCAAAATCCATTTGCCATTCTCCACTATACAAGTAGAGTAGCGGTGAAAGCAATGGTTTCCCACGCAGGAGATTGGGGTTCAAGGCCCTGGTGGGGATGATTTTATGGGACTATACCCCAAACCTTCACATGTTCATCCTTTCACTCCAACCTTTACCCTTTTCCTTATAGGTCAAATCCTGTCCCAACCCCAACATTTATTCTAACCCCAAGCCTTATTCCAACCTCAACCCACAATAGGGACTGGAAGAAGGACACCAAAATCAACCCACCGATCTCAACTGCACAAGTAGAGTAGTGTTGAGAGCATAGGACTCCCACCCGGGAGACCGGGGCCTTGGGTGGGGATGACTTCATGGGACTATACCCCAAATCTCCACACATTCATCCTTTCACTCCAATCTTTTTATCCCATACCTTTGTCCAGAAACAGAAGTTGAACCAATTGCAGCAAAATAGCTAACGTTACAGGAATAATCAATGTAACTACTTTAGCCACTGACAGCTACCATTAATGTTATAGAAGCTGCTGCTAGTTGTTGTGAGCTCATGAGCTAACTGGCTATCCAGCTGTTATTGTGCTGGATTAGCATTGAAAGCATGTGTCCAGGTGACAAGACCTATCTTAATTAACAGACATTATTTCATGTAATTTCGATTCACAGCTATTTCAGTGGCGTGACTAGCTTCCGTCCTACCAGTCCTGAACAGAAACAAGTCAGCCTCGCACATAAGCCAGGCTGGACCTGGCCTGGTTTCCTGAATCAAGTTCCTAGATGTGATCAGTTGGGTGGAGGAGCTCACGTTTCTGGACCACCCATGTCTGGCTGTCTTTACTCAGTGACACCGCAGGACAAAACTGGAAAATATAACCAGGCGCATTACCACATTATACCTAAAACAACTCTTATCATCACCCAAAACTCTGAACTCTGACTCTTATCTGGCACTCGCACGCATTCCGCCCCCGGAGAAGGGTGACCCAGTCTCTCCCCACATCCCTGCTATCTCCCAGACAATAGAGAGGGCTTTTCCACCCAGCGGTCACCCCTCTGTGGGTCCACATCAGACACGGTCAGGAAGTTGAGCCCACTCACCCCAGGGCGTGGCTGGCCACACCGAGCGAGGCGTGTGCTGTATATGTGAGAGAAAGAGAGAGTGAATATGTCTGTGTGTGTGTGTGTGTGTGTGTGTGTGTGTGTGTGTGTGTGTGTGTGAGTGTGTGTGTGTGTGTGTGTGTGTGTGTGTGGGCTGACCAGTCCTGGAGTGAATGGTTCTAACAGAGTTGTAACAGTAGCAGACCCCCAGGAGAGAGTCCAGGCCCTAGGTGTATGATGTCATGGTGCCTCGATGTCGGTGCAGATAGAGGAAAACAGGCAGGTGTGTGCGTGTGTGTCTGTGACTGCGCATGAGTAATATACTTTCAAGAAGTGTCATATGGGGGTAAATCGATGTCAAAAGTATTGTAAATGCACAGACAATGAGTCACAAATATATATTATAATTTGTAAACACAGAACACGATCTACAAATAGATTTAAAATCTACAAAGAAACTATTCATGATCCACAAATATAAAACACAATCTACAAATAGATTAAAAGTCCATTAACAAACACATCATGATTCACAAATAGAATTCTATCTAAATGTCTTCCACTTTCTAGACTACCAGACAGTCTGATGGTGTTTTACTCCCAAGTGTAAATAGACCTGCATGTCAGCCCACCGGAGAAGCAGGGGACGTCTCCCTTGCGCTGGCGGACTGGCTGAGGTCCTTCCTGGTCCTGACGCAAAGCAACGCCTTGGATGGCAACACTTTGGCCATGCATGTGTGTGTGTTTACAGTACGTGTGAACGAAGTGTGTCAAGTGGTTTATATTGAGGTGTGTAGGTATATTTTTAATGTGTGTCTTGTTACATCTGAGTGTGTGTGCGCGCGCGTGTGTATGTGTGCGTGTGTTTGCTTGTGTGTCTGTGCCACAAAAATTTGCTGGGTTCCCAATCCAGATCCAGATCTATTCTAAACACACGCCGTTGTTCAATGTGTTCAGAATATTAATAGAATAAATATGAATCCGGATTGCAAATAGCAAATCACTGTGACACACACACACACACACACACACACACTCACACACACACACACACACACACACACACACACACACACACTCACTCACACATGACATGACACCATTTCCTTGTGAAACCTGTAACACCTGTAGTTCACTCTCACTCCCCACGCCGGTCAGCAGTAAACCAGCAGAGACAGCTCTATTCTGGGAAACAGCCCTGAAATCATCCCTTTCTCACAGCAGCTGGATTGTCACATCTGGAGTATGTGTCAGTCCAGATGGTTCCAACACCAACACTGAGCAAGTCAAACCCTGTGTGTGTGTGTGTGTGTGTGTGTGTGTGTGAGACCATGATCGACGCAGACACCTGTGTTGCTGGCTCAGGTTCAGGGCCCAGCTGAGTGTGTGTGTACACCTGGAGTGAGACTCACACACACACACACACACACACACACACACACACACACACACACACACACACACACACACACACACTCTCTCTCTCTCTCTCTCTCTCTCTCTCTCTCTCTTTCTCTCGCTCACACACACACACACACACACACACACACACACACACACACACACACACACACACACACACACACACACACACACACACACACACACACACACACGGCTACTAGTCAGACCCCTAATTAATTTCACTGCAGCCTCAACAAAAAGGCTTTTGAAAGAGAGCAGAGAGAGGCCACTCAGGTCCCTCAGGAGAACGCATCAGACTGACTCAGCTCCCCAGCCTGGGTCTGGTTAGAGATGTGCTTCACTGGATCAGCAGGAGCGCTTTGGTTTAACTGACTGGTTCCGGCTAGAGTGGATGTTTTTCTGCAAGAGTCGGAGCGGGTCTCGTCACTAAGGACTAATTACACCCATAAAGAATTACACCCATACTGTGGCGTGATCGGTTGCTTCGCTCTAATGATCTTCGGTTGTGGTGTTTGGCGCCCTCATGTGGCGGGTAGAGGAAGCTCAAACAATTACATTAGAGAGAAGCCTGTGCTGAACCAGGGAGTTCTTATAATAGGCCCTGGACCCTAGCCTGTTTCAGCTGAAGGAGCCTCAGACACTGGCTGAATACTGATGGGATAGGATGAATCTTGTGCGAAACATCGATCCTTCATTTTATTGATAGGCTATACAAATTCATATTCATGTGATCGCATGTCATCATAAAAATAGCTGCTTAGAGTGCTTTCATGTGGGGGAGTGGCTCCATGACGAAGGGAGTCTGGAATTCAGCGATGATGCAAGGAGTCTGAAACGCTGGTCTCAAACATGATGTCATGTTTAATGCAACAGTTCTCTCTCACCTGCACTACTGCTTCTTCACGCTAGGGGGTGCCCTTTGACCACAGAGCTGAGCTTCAGCTTTGACCTTAGCCTCGTGAAGGGGGTTGCTGGGTGAAAATACAGTAGGTCTGTGAGGCGAACAGTAAGTAAGTCTTCTGAAAAGTAAATTTGCCAAGTAGAGAGTGTGAAGTTAAACATTCAGCTTTACACTTAACACGGCCAGCCATTCACCCACCTGTTCCCTACCCTGATACAGAAGACGTCCCATCTTTCTGTCTGACTGACTGACTGACTGACTGCTGTTTTCATGGTCATTTTTCTCATCTGCTATTATTATTATTATTATAGAGGAGAATCAACATGATTTGACACTTTTGAAAGGAGAGAATTGAACCCAAGGAAGAACTCTAGGTCCCACAGCGGTTAACATTCTGTTTGTGACATATTTTATTGGTTTTCATCATGTCCACAAACTCATCACTCATTCAAAAATTAAATAAACATGATCTTCTCAAGACAGAACTTTCAAGTTTGTAGGAGATATTTGTTTTTAAGTACAAGGTTATAAGTGACATATTTTCAAACATGAATGCATCATTCTTATCAGAATATGAAATTTGTGCTCTGTATCTAAATATGAATTTAGATGAATTGTTTTGGCATTAGGTATTAGGTTGCCCATAGAACAGGAAGTAGAGAAGGGTGATTTTATTTGTCTTTGTCTGAGAAAAAAATATTTAGCAGAAAATCACATTGAGATCACATACCAAGGACCTTCAAAAGATAACATTCATTTTTCCTCTTTTACCAAACTACCGCATAATAAGTAGCAGAAACAACAACAACAACAACAACAACAACAACAGAAGAATCGCTCCCTTCAGTTTCAATGTGAACAAGCAAACAACACCACGGGCTAACATTAGACAGCCCCAGAAACACTGTATGTATTCTGAAACCAAACGGGCTCCAGCGAGACGACCGCCGTCTATTTCAGGCTCTCTTCCCCCCTGTAGCGGGCAGGCTGGAGGGGTGGTTGTGGTAGTAGTCCGGTGGCGTGGGGTTGGGGCTGGCCGTCATTCCTGTGGGGACGTAGTACATGCTCTCCAGGTAGCTCTGGTCCAGCGGCGGGTGGCTCTGGGCCTCCGGCTTGGACCCCTGTCCGGAGGGGCTCCTGTAGCCCACCCCAGCCCCGCTGTGAAGCATCGTCCCCGGGGGAGGGGCCTCTGGGTGGCGGGGCGGCTGGGGCTGAGGATGAGCTGGGGGAGGAGGGGGAACGGCGTAGGGCAGGTACTGCGGGGCGGGGGCGTACATGTTGGGGTTGTGGAGGGGCGGGTACGGGGCGGTGGAGGGGGGGTAGAGGCCTGAGTGAGACATGGCCTGCTGGGGGATGAGGACCTCCACGTACTGCCCGGTCTCCGGGTCGAACAGCATTTTCCTCAGCGGCTGCACCGGCACCTCGATGTAGAAGTACTTCCCCGTCTCCGGGTCCAGGAGCACCCTGCGTGGCGTCTGACCGTAGCCCAGCCCCCCCGCGCCGTCCGGGTACAGGCTGGAGCCGTCGCCCCCGTACTCCGAGCCGTAGGACGGCCCCAGGCCCTGGGGCCCGCACAGATACTGGGGGCCGGCATCCATGGGGGGTAGACTAGGGGAGTGGCTGTGGGCGTGGTCGCCGTAGGGCCCCCCCCCGCCGCCCACGCCCGGCTGCTGCTGCTGCTGTTGGGGGGAGTGGTGGACACCGGGCGGACGTCGGGGGTCCAGGTCCCGGGGCGGTGGGAGGGGCCGCTCGGCCAGGCAGGGCTGCAGCAGAGAGGGGTGGGGAGGGTTGGGGTTAGCGGGGTGCTGGTGGAGGGGCTGGTACATGGCCGGCGGCTGGGCGGATTTGGGGGAGCCGGACCGGTAGCCTAGAGGCTGGGGGTGGGGGCGTTGCGGGGGCTGGGAGGGGTAAGGCAGGACCTGGCCTGGGGAGTGGGAGCCGGCGGGGGGGGTGAGGTTGTGGGGGCTGTGGTGGTGCTGGTGGTGCTGGTTGTGGAGGTGGGGCGGGGGGAGGCCGGCGCCGCCGGGGTGGGAGGGGCAACCGGAGGCGCAGGAGCAGGGCGGGGGGCGGGACGAGGAGGAGGAGGAGGAGAAGGAGGAGGACGGGTGGTAGCGGCTGGGCTTCCTCGGGGTCAGGTCTGGCAGCAGCAGGGGGCTGAAGCTCTCCCTCTCGTCGTAGCTGGGGGGGTCGTCCGTGGCGTAGAAGCGCAGGTCGTCGGCTCGGTGCGTGCGCTCGCCGGACAGGGACCTGGGCGCCGCAGACCGCTGCGCGGGTGCGTATTCGGGGGCCTGTGTGGTGGAGACCGCGGCAGGCTGTTTAGTGTTGTTGAAGGTGACCGGCATAGCTTGCCCCTGAGTGTAAGCTGTTGTTTGGGGATACTGTGGGTGGCTCCTTAGATCCACAACAGCTGGCTGGCCTGACTGGTTGGATGGGCCTGGGGCTGAGGTCGGTACGGCGCCGAGGGTGGTCGGCCTCTGAGAGGACGTCCCTGACTGCTGGGTCCTATCAGACGACACCTCTCTCTCTGCGGACTCCGATGTGCTATTAGAGAGACCAGAGATGGTCGTTGCCGCTGTCGTTTTGCTCTGCGGAGGCCTGTAGCTGGAGACGGCGGACACAGCCAGCTTCCTGGTGTAGTTGGAGGCGGGCGGGGTCTCGTTGGACAGCTGCCTGTGCAGCGTTGCCGGGGTGGCGGCCTGTTTCTGCGCGCTGCCGCCTGCCGCGGGCCTTTCTTCCTTGTTCTGTTGGGCCGCGTTCCAGGTCGCCGCCTCGGGCGGCCTTTGGTTCTCATTGGACAGAGACCTCACGTCGGCCGGCTTGAACCTGCAGCTTGGTTTGGGCGGCACCGCGGGTTTCTGGGTGTTGTTGGCGATCGACCGGAGCTCGATGGTCTGCGGTCGGTTGCTCGCCGTGGCGGCGGCGGGCACCTCCTGCCGGTGCGCGTCGTTTGACGTCGACCTCACCTCGATGGGCTGTGGCCTGAACCGGCGTGTGGCGGGGGATTTGGGACAGACGGGCGGCCCTTGTTTCTTCACGGCCTCCACGTCCCCGTGTTTGAGGAGCTGCGCCGTTTGCTGCTCCGTGCGTCGCTGCGGCGGCGTGCCCTGCTGCGCGTCTCCCGCCGTGGGTTTGCCGCCGGCTCTCTCCTCCTCCCTGCCCGTCGTCGGGGTGGCCTCGTCCGGGGTAGGCGGCGCGGGGGCGGGGTTCGGGACGGACGGCGTCTGAGAGGGGAAAGGAGAGACCCTGGTGGAGGACGAGGAGGAGAGCGTTCTCTCTCGCCGCGCGTCGTACACGCCCGCGGCTCCCTCAGAGGCGGGGGGGCAGGTCTGAAGAGGGACCTCCAGACGGTTGACGTGCTTACGAGGGACCCCCTCTCCTCCTCCTCCTTCTCCTCCTCCTTCTCCTCCATCTCCTCCTCCTTTCACAACCCCGGTCGGCTCCGTCGGCCCCTCGGTGACCATGGAGCCGATGTCGGCCTGGTAGCCCTTCTCCTTCAGCAGCGTGGACACAGAGTGGCTGCCGCTGCTCCCGGGGACTGGCGTGGAGGTGAGACCAGGGGAGTGAGAGGCGGAGGGGGCTTGGGTCAGGGTCGAGGCCGGGGGCTGTGGCTGGGGCTGTGGCTGGGGCTGGGGCTGGGGCTGGGGCTGGGGCTGGGGCTGGGGCTGGGCCGGCCTGGCCCTGCCGAAACCATCCTGTAGCACCAGCAGTGCGGAGGACACCTCTCTGTCCTTGCTAGGGACTCGGGGGATACTTCCCAGCATGGGGGGTTTCCTGTCCCTTCTCGCCACCTCGGGCTTCTCCTCCGCGTCGGAAGCGGAGTCGGTTTTGGGCTCGGCGCCGCGCTGTCTCTCCGCCTCTGCTGGGCCAGCGGGGGTATCGGGGTGGCAGGTCCCCGTCCCCGAAGCTTCCTCCGTTGTGAAACTCCGAAATGTTACATAAGAGGAACTCTCTGGATCTCTGGCATCGTGGGAGGACAGCTGCTGGGGAGAGGGTTGGGCCCTTTCCATCGTTCGGCCACCTGTCGTCGTCGTCGTCGTCGTCGTCGTCGTCGTCGTCGTCGCTTTGTTCTTGTTTTCCCGCCAACTGACCGCCTTGCATTCTATCTGCATGGGCTGAGAACGAGGGAGAAGTCCTCTCCTCTGCATGGTCGGAGTGAAGGGTTTCTCCTCCCTCCTCTCTTCTCTCCGCTCCTCCTGCCTCTCCTCCCGTTCGCTCTCTGCCTTCTCCTCTCTCCTCTCCTGTCTTATCTCCTCCCTCCTCTCCTCTTTCCTCTCCTCCCTCCTGGCCTCTCTCTCCTGCAGAGGCAGAGTGGCGCTGGTGGGCTTGAAGCTCAGATTGTAGGTGTTCTTCACCATCCTCCTCACGTCTCTCACTCTGTGCATGGGGACCTTGGCTTTACCGTCCGCGGTCGCATCCTCGTCCTCTTTATTCTCCTTGGTCTTCTCCTCCGCTCTCTCCTCCTCGACGTCTCTCCCCCCCGGGGACGCGGGCTGGCGCCGGGCGTCAGGTTTGGCGGTCAACTCCGGCGCCAGGGAGACGTTCATGGAGGACTTCTTCTTCTTCTTCTCCGTGGCGGGGCTGGGTTTGAGGGTGATCTCCGGTGTGGTAGACATGTACGAGCTCCTCGGGGCTTGCTGCGCGTGGCCGTCCGGGTCCGCGCTCTCGCCTCCCTCCTCCCGGCGTGACGCTCCGGCCCGCGCGTTCGCGGCGGTGTCTCTCGCGGCCGAGTCATCGCCCTCTCTCTGCAGTTTTCCGTCGTCCCCCGGCTGTCCCCCGCCCGCGCCGGGGCTCTCTCTCTCCACCGGGGGCCTCCGCCCGTCAAACGGGACCTGCAGCTCCGATCTCATATCCACTTTCGCCGGGTTTGGTTTCCCGCTCGGAGACTGGGATTTGTCACCGGATGACTGTTGTGTGGCGTCGTTAGCGGCGGTGGTATGGGGGTCTGGCCTAACGCCGGGGTTCGCGCCAACGCCTCTCTGCTGACACCCCTCACTCTTTGTGCTCGCCTCTCTGTGGACCGGCAGGTCCTCCTCAGAAAGGCTGTAGTCTGAGTGGAGGCTGGAACTCATGAGGTGCGTCCCGGTTTTAGGGGACTCTGTAATTGGCGACGCCGCGCCCTCAGGGGGCGGGGTCTTGTCCTCAGAGGGAGGGCCATCGTCTCCTTGTTTGCCGACGCTCTGCATCTTCTTGGACAACACACTCTTGATGAGGCAGGTGGTACTCTTGGTTTTGGGCCACGTATCGTCCAGAGACGCAGACTTCTGGAGCCTGGACTTCCTCTCTCTCCTCTCGGCGGGCTCGGGGCTGGGCTGGGGGTGGTAGGAGTGCTCCAGGGCAGCGGGGGTGCTGTGTTGTCTCGCCAGGGCTTCCTTGGTGCGCCGCGGGAGACAGGGACTGTCCACTGTGACGGCCACCACGGGACTGTCACCCCCGCTGCCCTCGCCCGGCTTCAGCTCGGCCGTGTTCCTCCTCTTCAGCTGAATCTGCCTCTTGGGGACTCCTCTCCTCCCCCTCCTTGCCTCCTCTCTCTCCACCGCCACATCCACGCATTCAAAGCTGCCCATCTCGTAGCGCTTGGACGGGTCTAGGCCGTCCGGGTAGCCGTGCGAGGAGGAGGAGGAGTAGGGCTGCTGGCGGGGGAAGTCTTCGCCCTCCAGCCGCGGGGCAGAGCCCCTCAGGTCGGCGTAGGACAGCCAGGCGGCGTTGGCCCCGGCCGGGCTGTCCTGGGTGGAGGGATGGGAGGCGTTGGTGGAGGAACGGTGGCTGCTGTTGTACATGTCCAGGTAGTCCGCCTCGGGACCGGACAGGCTGCGGAAGGCCACGTCGGTGAACCACTTCACCTCGCTGTCGGCCTCGTCCAGCTCGCTGCCCATGGCGGGTCTGCAGGCGGCGGCGTGGCGGCGAGCGGGGCTCCTGCCCTGGGGCGCGGCGTGCTGGAGCCTCCCGGGGGGTCCCGGTCCGCCTCCCCTGGGGTCTGCCTGGGAGCTGGGGGGTCTCAGCGGGCTGTGTTGCTGCTGTAGCTGCCTGCTGGCGAGGAGACTCTCCGTGTAGGAGCGCGCTGCTGGCATTCCCTCCCGGCTCTGTTTGCTTGTGGGAGCGATGCCGGGGCTCACAGGCCCTTTTCTATTCCTGGCACTGAATGACAGCTCAACCTGTTGCCCTCTGTAACCGGCCTCCCCCGGCCTCCCCTCCCCCCCCTCCCCCTTCCCGGCAGCCCGCCCCTCCCCCTGTCTCGCCCTCTCTCTTTGGCTGTCCCCCTTCGCCATCTCCCTCTCCCTTTGAGACATCATCTCCCTCTCCCTCTCCCTCTCCCTCTCCCTCTCCCTCTCCCTCTCCCTCTCCCTCTCCCTCTCCCTCTCCCTCTCCCTCTCCCTCTCCCTCTCCCTCTGCCTCTGCCTCTCTCTCTGCCTCTCTCTCTCCCTCTCTCTCTCCCTCTCCAGCTTGTCCCAGGTCAGCTGGCTGGTGCTGCTGCTGCTGCTCCTGTCGCTGGGGGAGGCGTCGGGGCTTTCCCCGGGCGCCCCCCACGAGGGCGAGGCCGGGGGCGACGGGGGGCTGGGGCCCCTGTTCTGCCACTGTCTGTAGGGCTTCTCCGGGGGGATGATGTGCACCGGGGTGAACCTGGTGAGAGGCGGGGAGGGGGTGCCCCTTCGGTTCCCCCGCTGAGCCATGGCGAGGGGTCTCTGCCTGACCCCGGTCCTGGGTTTGGGGGGTGCGTCTCTACCGGGGGAGGCAGACTGGGACGAGCGGCGGCCGGGGTCAGGGTTCTGAGCCCAGGACGGATGCGGCGGAGGCTCCAGGTCTTCCAGTCGGGGAGGACCAGGGGGGGTCTCTGCTTCCCTGAGGCCGGGGGAGTTGCTGGGGCTGGGTCCTCCGAGGGAGGTGGGGGGGTTAGCCGGAGGTCTCTGGAGGTCAGGAGAACAGGGAGACGGCACTTTGTTTCTCTGCGTCGGTGAAGGGCTGACCTTTAAATTCTCTTGAGGGGGAGATGCTTCCCAACGACTGGGTGGCGGTCCAACTCCCTCGGGCGTTAACTGTCTTAAGTTGCTACGTTCTGGTGACTTTCCGATAGCCGTTGTCTGGGTTGCGAGAGGTGAAGCTCTATGGTCAGGTGTGTAGACAGGACTTTTCACCACGGGGGAGCTGCCAGGTGTGTTGATCTCAGGCGAGAAAACTTTAGGAGCGTTTTCTTCTAAGCGGTCGCTGTACTGTAGGCCTGTAATCTCTGGTGAAGAGGTCGTAGCTTCAGCTGCAGGCGACCTGGTTGGAGGAAAGGGGAATTTATCCTGAAGTTGAGGCGATGTAGGTGAGGACTGCAGGCGAGGATCTCTGGTTTGAGGAGAGGGAGTCTGATATCTTTGTTCTGAGGTTGGAGTTTGAAATCTTTGCTCCGACGTCGGAGTTTGATATCTTTGTTCTGAGGTCGGAGTTTGAAATCTTTGCTCAGGCGTTGGAGTTTGATATCTTTGTTCTGAGGTCGGAGTTTGAAATCTTTGCTCAGGCGTTGGAGTTTGATATCTTTGTTCTGAGGTCGGAGTTTGAAATCTTTGTTCGGTCGTTGGACTTCGGTATCTTGGTTCTGGTGAGGCGGGCTGGTACGTGTGTCCAGGCGAAGCTGCTGTCTCTCTGTCGTCGGCGTGCAGCGTGGTGCAGGTGAGACCGGTGATGTGTGGCGAGCCTCGCAGCCCGGGTGACGGTGCAGCGCCGGCGTAGTCCGACGACAGGCTGTTCCGGTCGCTCCCCCTGCTGGGGCTGGGGCTCCTGGACTCTGGGGGCGGGTGTGACGGTCTGTGCCCGGGCGACAGATGCATCCCCCCGGGTCCGGGCCAGGGAGGGAGGCCGTAGGCGTCCGCCGGAGGGCCTGTGTCTGTGGGCTCAGACGGGAGGATGGAGTAAGAGATTCCGGTGATCTGGGGGGAGGAGGACGGGCTGCGCGGGTCAGGAGAGGCGGAGCTAAAGTGGGGCTCTAGGGGGCTGGACGACAGCTTCCCAGGGGATTGGTTGCTTCTCTCGCCCTCAGGAGAAGATCCTGTGATCCTTATTTCGGGTGAGGGAGCTGTGTTTCTGGGATCTACAGGAGTAGAGCTGTACCTGGCTTCAGGTGAGGGGGGTCTGGTGTAACTGATCTCAGGGGAGGGGGCGTACTGTATTTCAGGCGAGGGGGCAGAGTTGTGCCTGACCTCCGGCGATGAGGTCCTTGACCAAGCCCCGGAAGGGGAGGCAGAGGGGAGCAGGGCAGGGGCGGAGACAGAGGGGGAGGAGCTTGAGGGGTGCAGGGTAGGGGAGGAGTCAGCACCTCTGTACACAGGCGTCACACTTGTTTCTCTGAGGTCAGGGGTCGAGGTCAGAGAGGCGATGGGTGGGGGTGGCGTATATCTAGGGCTGGGCGTTGAGTAGGCGCTCCCTACTTCAGCTGAGGACTCGGTGTCTGTGTTGCCAGGCGTTGGGGTGATATCCCCCCCTGTGGGTGACGCGTGAGGGAGGAGCTCGGGTGTACAGGACTCGGGGGTGGAGCCTCTGCTGAACAGGTCAGGTAAGGAGACCCTCCCTCTTAGCTCTGGGAAGGAGGAGGAAGACGAGGAGGCCCGGGTGTCGGGTGAGCCTGCTCTTCCCGTCAGCTCCGGTGACACTGATCTCTCTCTGGACCCGGAGGGGATATCTGTGCTGCTAAGCGTGGGAGAGGGAGTTGGAGTGATTTCGGCTGACGAGTCTCGAACCGCGGGGTCAAAGGAGGATGTGAATGTCGGTCGAGGCGAGCAGTCTCCCGGTTCGGGTGAAGGCGAGGGGCTCCTCTGGTAAGGGTGGGGTTCAGGAGAGGGAGGGAGAGGGGGTGAGAGGCTGGCGGACAAGTATCTGTCCTCTGCTTTGGGCGTGATGCTCCTGGGTCCAGGTGACAAGAGAGTTCCACCGGGCTGAGGTGACGGGACAGGACCTCCCGTATCAGCTGAGGGTAGAACGAGAGAACAGGATGACCCGGTTCTGTCAGACGTGGCGGTGTGGGGTCTGCTATACCCTGGTGAGGGGGTCCTACCTCCACAGCTAGAGGCTTGGACCTCAACTGAAGTATCACTTGTCCTCAGGCCAGGCGTCGGGCTGTTGCTTTTTGACTCTAGTGTTTGTCTGCAATCCTCCGACTGCGCTGGAGTCTCTGAGCACAGCTGCCCTGACGAGGAAACAGGAGGAGTTCTAGAAGGTTCTGACTCAGGAGGAGTTCTAGAAGGTTCTGACTCCCTTCTCTCGCGTGTCTCTCTGGAGTCCTCAAAGGCTTCCTCGCCGTCGCTCTGCTGCTCGGAGCCGGGCGCCGTGTGGTACGACCCCGACGAGTCGTTGGCCTCGTCCGCCGGGGACGAGGAGGCGGGTCTCCCGTTCGCCTCCCTTCTGCCGGGAGGCGTCGGGGGGACGGTGCCCGAGGCGGGGCTGCTGCCGGCGAGCGAGGGCGTCTCGCAGTCGTCCCCGAATATGTCGCAGAGGCAGGTGGTCTCGGAGATGGGGCCGCGGTGGCTGGGGATGCTGGTGATGTCGAAGATCTCCACGTGGTTGGGCGTGCCGTCGCGGTGGCGCAGGGAGAAGGGGCGGGCCGGCGCGCTGCGCAAGAAGGAGTAGCTGTCCCCCTGGAGAGTCCAGCTGTCCATCGCTAGGCCCACAGCTCCGGAGTGTCCCAGCAGCCCGTCCGGTCTCCTCTTCTTCCTCCTCCTCTCCCTGGACGAGGTCTGTGGTCTCTACCTGCACTGAGAAGCACATGGGAACAGTACACCTGTAAGGCATGGCTTTGTTCCTCCTTGGGCATCAGTACAGTTTATGTTTCGCACAGTTCCAGTCAAAGATGCCATGCACCTCAGTTGTTCATGCTTTCTGCTAAAGCAATTGGAATAAAGTAATTGAAATCTGCTAAAGCAATTAGGTCTATATTGACCCCCTTTTTGGAATATTTGAACCCAGTATGTACCTTCTCAAGAATTCATCCCTCAAGGCTCTAAAAAGCATTTGCTCATGAGAATGTCACACAGAGTACCTGACCGCCTAATTAGAGCCAGGTGCCGTGTGCCAAAGAAAGGCATGCATGCTTGAGCTACGTGTACGACATAAACTTACCTGAATCATCTCAATCACATACAGAATAATAACAATAATTTATCCCCCTGTGGAAATGCTACTACCACCCAGTGATCCATACAGTATTGATTGCATAGTGGGAGCAGAGTTGATCAGAGTTCATACTTATAGCCCTCCTCTTGAATTGAATACACAAATTCTTACTTCAAACACTGATTTTAAGCAAGCATTTGGTGAATTATCAATCAGTATTCAGACACCGAGACATAAACCACATGGTAGAGTTTGAGTTATCCCTACATACCCCTGTGCTGTGTCTCTCCACGCCACGCTGCCAGGACTGGACAGAGCAGGACTGGACTGAGCGTGGGAGCGTGAGCGAGAGGTCAGAGGAACCCGGACGGATCTCTTTACTGTACCTTTGACTGAAGACGTGGCTCTTCCAGAGGATTGAGTTCTACTGTGTTGCAATAACTCCCCCTCATCCAATCCACTGGCTGGCAGATCCAACACGCGTTCCAGCCCTTCTGCGGTCACTCATCGGCCAGCCGGGGCGGTCTGTCTGTGCTCCGCGCCGCGCTGGACGGGCAGCTCTGCCCCAGACCACTTCAAAGTCTCATAGACGCTGCGTTATAAAAAGAGACATTGAAAAAATGGAGCAAAGGAGGGCACCACTCTTTCTCTCTCTCTATCCCTCTCTGTCTCTCTCCCCCCCCCCCCCTCCCTCTCTCTCTCTCTCTCTCTCTCTCTCTCTCAGCCCCCACCTCTCTAAGCTGGCTCCAGGATATGTGCTTTCGAAGCCGGACCTGGATGTGTGAGGGAGGGGGTTTCCTCCCGGCCTGAGGCTGGGCTGGTCACTGTCTCCTCAGACGAGGTGGGGGGGGGTTATAGTTAGCAGCAGTTGCTGAGCCGGCCAGCATGGATGCATGCCTCTGGAATCTGACACTCAGGGCAAGCTCAGTCACAGGGTCCCACTATATATAGAGCCTCAGCCACACTAGCAGGGAGAGAGGCAGCTTGGTTTGGCTGCCCAGGCCACCAGAGTTTGGGAAGAGACGCAAAACAGTCCACACTTTACCCACACTTGACTTGTTTGTATGAAGCTCTGTGTGTGTGTGTGTGTGTGTGTGTGTGTGTGTGTGTGTGTGTGTGTGTGTGTGTGTGTGTGTGTGAGAGAGAGAGAGAGAGAGAGAGAGAGAGAGTGAGTGTGCATTTTTGGTACAGTAACAGTGCATGTATAAAACTGCCATATGTATGTTACATAAAACTTGAACTTGAATGTATATGTATGTATGTGTGTACATGTGTGTGTGTGTGTATGCGTGTGTGTGTGTGTGTGTGTGTGTGTGTGCCTCTGTCCAAATTAAAGCCCTACCTCTCTCCAAATGACTTGGAGAGGGTTATCCATGCATTTATTTCATCCAGGTCGGACTATTGCAATGGTCTGTATGTGGGTCTAGTCCAGCTCTCCCTGCGACGCCTGCAGCTAGTGGGTCTAGACCAGCTCTCCCTGCGACGCCTGCAGCTAGTGGGTCTAGACCAGCTCTCCCTGCGACGCCTGCAGCTAGTGGGTCTAGTCCAGCTCTCCCTGCGACGCCTGCAGCTAGTGCAGAACGCTGCTGCTCGCCTCCTGACTGGTACAAAGAAGAGAGACCACATCACACCGGTGCTGGCTTCCCTGCACTGGCTCCCTGTTCACCTCAGGAT
Source organism: Borostomias antarcticus (assembly GCF_949987555.1). NCBI lineage: Eukaryota > Metazoa > Chordata > Actinopteri > Stomiiformes > Stomiidae > Borostomias > Borostomias antarcticus. The sequence continues at coordinate 5,867,796 of NC_140247.1, read as the reverse complement.
TGACTTTAAAATACTGCTCCTTGTCTTTAAGGCACTGAATGGCCTGGGCCTTCAGTACCTAGCTGAACTTCTCCATGTTCACACGCCAGCTAGAGCACTGAGGACATCAAATGATCTCCAACTGGATGTCCCAAGGTCTAGGCTCAGGACTAAAGGCGACTGAGCTTTTGCAGTGGCTGCCCCGAAGCTGTGGAACAGTCTGCCGCTACAAATTCGGTCTGCCCAGACCCTAGACATTTTTAAATCACAGCTTAAGACCCACCTGTTTTCACTGGCTTTCTGAGGCTAGTTAAGCCATACATCCCTGGCCCTGCTATGACTGTGTAGTTTTTAAATGGTGCACTTTTATATTCAGTATTGTTTGTATGTATTGTCTGTTTTTATTTAATTTACTGTAAAGCACTTTGGTGCAACTTCGGTTGATTTTAAATGTGCTATATAAATAAAGTTGACCTTGACCTTGACCTCCTTGACCTTGTGTGTGTGTGCGAATGAGATGATGAGGCCTGATTGGCTGGATAGAGGATCTAATTTCAGGGTTTGAAGTTGTAGACCACTCAACTGTCTCGCATGTGCATCCTCTTGTCTACTTATGTTACCTGGGAGGGATTACTGTACATAAACCACTGTATGATAACATGTAACCAGCCATTCGTTCCTATCATGGAATAGAAATCAAAAACCCAAAAGTGAGAACTTTTATTACAAATGTAAGCTTTTATTGAATTCCTCGTTGTTAATGTCTATTTTGGGAGATGCCGTCTCCCTTCCCTCTTTCCACACCCCCATTCCAGAGAAAGCCTGTTGAAAGCGCCGGCATTCTTATTCATCTGACTGGTGAATGATGGCCGTGATGATATGCTGATTATGTTTGTCGAGGGTTTGAAGAGTAGAGGACTGGGTTTCAGTCAATCCCTGCCTGGAACACTGATGAGCCCTGTGTGCGTTACAGATGCTGCGCCAGCACTGGTAGCCGTGTGGCCCTGAGTTAGTGTCTGTCTGGAGACGGACAGGGCTGATTGGGTGATTGGGTAAAGCGAGTCCACTGTCCCTAACCCAATAAAACGGGAGATAAAAATTCCTTTATCTATCATCAGCTGATTCAGGCCAATGGAAACTCCTTGAGTCCCAATGGAGGTTACATAAGACAGTGATTGAGGGTGTATTCTCACGATAGGTCAGGGGGTAGAGAGAGACCTTATTTACCATACCAAGACACAAGGTAACAGACAGACCCAACAGCACTTTACTAACCATAGTTTCAAACCATTAAGAGATGATCTGCATGGCCTGTCTGGGTAGATGTCATCCTGAACCTGGGCCTACATTTCCCTTCCTCTGTGACTGGCTGCATACTTGATCAACACAATCCTAGACTCTGTCCTGACCCCACCACTAGAGAGAGTGGTTGCCATGGATAGTGTAAATCTCCAACAGCAGACTGGCCTACATTGTTATATGACACGTTATAAATACCCACAGATATCACCAGGCAGACACGGAGTAAAAGTTACTCGCATAGTTCTGGAGAACAGTAAACCACCGCTAGGCTCTAGGCATGAGGGAGACTTGGTGTGAACTTGAGTGAGTGTCTGTGTATTTCAGTGTGTACAGACAATGCCATGAGGCGCAGTCTAATTCTTTACCTCACATTCAGCTCTCTGCCTGCCTGCCGCCTGTCTGTCTGTCTGTCTGTCTGTCTGTCTGTCTGTCTGTCTGTCTGTCTGTCTGTCTGTCTGTCTGTCTGTCTGTCAGTCAGTCAGTCAGTCAGTCAGTCTGTCTGTCTGTCTGTCTGCCTGCCTCTCTCTCTCTCTCTGTCCCATCTTCCTCCAGTCTCCTAGGGTTCACAGGGGTTTACTGTTGGGTGGCAATGCTGCTGCCCAGAGGAAGACTCATGAGGGAAAGAATTACTGGCACCACTGCTATGGGGCGGCTTTGCGTCCAGATCACAAGTGGATTAGACAAACTGTAGCCTCTCGTCTGTAACACTAAACACACCCACTCTGTCAGCAATACAATACTCCCTCTGGACCTGCCAGTCATACCAGCCCACTGGGCTGGGCACAGGTCTGCTACTGCACTGGCCACGGTCCACAGGGATTACAGATGGAAATAGCCCCCTTTGCTACTTTTGGCACTTTAACATGAATGTTGAGGCACAGTGTCTTGAGAACAATGAGGAGTTAAAATACCTACTTCCTAGTAGAGTCCAGGGTGCCAAGTAGTATAGTTAAATAGTCATTCTTTCTGTAAAAGCACAGAGAGTTGTTTATGTAAGCTATCTTTGGGACCAGGGTCCAGTTCAGTCCCATGATAGGCCAGCCTATTTAAGAGCTATTGGTATTTATGACAAACAGACAGAATATAAACCTGCAAGATCACATTTCCTATCCGTCTTTTTTCAACTGGCCTAGTTTTTATGTTGTCCTTTTTAGGGTGTGATTGTGAATCTGTGGTCTATTGTCAGTCTGAGTTCATTTATTTCTATGCTGTGGTCAAACTGAGCCACTGTTTGATGGAGTCACTTGCAAGTGTCGATTTGTTGTGCAGCGACACGTTTGCATGACATAAACAGTCTCTTCCACTGAAGTCTCCTCGAGGATCTTTGTAGAAATCCCACTTGATTCAGGAGTTTCTCAGTGGTGCCATTTAGGTTATGAGAGGGATGGTGGCAGCCTCTGAAGGAAGGGAGCTGTGATAGCCATGCTTAAAGAGCTGGGCGTGAGCCCAGGCACCCTTTAAAAGATTAATAGACCCTTAACCTGAGGCCACAGTACCTTAGCCAGCCTCTCCTGCTGTAACTGGATCTTCACCAGTTTTTATATCTTCATTAAGTTAAGCTTGCAGCAGCCTATAGATTTATGTCAAAGGATTTTCTGTTTTACCTTATCAGTGACTCAATGACTACCATGTTGCTCTTGGTGTTAAAAGCATCTCAGATGATGCTGTGTGTGATGTGGACAGAGAAGTAGCCTAGGTTTATTTTTTTATTTTTTACAAATAACATGCAATTGGCCAACATTAATGTGGACCTATATCCCAGTGTTTTAACTCGAACCACAGCAGAGCTCACATCTGGGAATCCCCCTTGTCCAGAATGATGCATGGGCTGTGCATCCAGAGCGGATTACATTTCATCAGTGCAGCGCCGCCTGGCGGCCACTTCTCCAGCAGGGTGTGAGACTGTGTGAAGCAAACTATCTGGGCAGTGTACTAGCCTATGTAGTATATACTCACATATTGAACATTGAGACCATAAAACATTGCGGTTTATGAAAATCCCATTGCTATATCATGGTTTTCTAACTATGTGTGGGGAGCTTTTACTGTGAAATATCCTTCAGATTGCGCCAGAGGAAGATCCGCAGATCGACCTGACCGACTGGTGGAGAGTCCAAGTCACAACAGGCAAGCCAATGTTTATTTTGATGTTTTGTCTCATAATTAATACTTTAAATGGTGCATGGTGGCAATTAAATGATGTTGCATGGTCCAGGAGATATATCCACATCTCGTTACCATCCATCATAGCACTGCGATGCGTGTGTTAAATGAATGTATTGCGAGATCAGTCATGAAGATGAGCTAGCAGGCTAACGGGAGCTAGCCTGGTTAGCATACAGTATCTATGCTAGCTAGCTTAGCTAGTGTGTTTGTTTATGTTATGCGATGACTTGTTTTGGGGCAAAATACTGAAGCTTACAATGTGACAACATGTCATCATTTACTCCTTCTTCGATTACTTGAGCCAGATCACGTTAGTGGTCATTGTATCTCAGATTGTTTGTATTTCTCGTCCGTTAGCAGACCTCGGTAGCTGAAGCTAGCTGCCATGTTGTGTTTCTCTTGAGTATCTGTGATGACATGGCTAGTGCAGCTCTAGGACTGGTCATGTTAGCTGGGTCACTTGGTTTTCTATGCCTATAATCATGCCAGAAGCTATGCAAGTAAGTGATCGATCCAGCTGACTTAGCTAGCTAGAGGTTTATAAGCAGTCTATCTATCTAGATCCATCCTCTGGTGTCATCGTAGGTAGCTAATGTGATCTTAGTCTGGATGGAGGCACAAACAGGGCCCAGTCCAGTTCAGTTGTCTAACTTCTGACATGGTCTCTTCTAGAAATAGCCTCGATCGGACGAAGCTAAGCTAAACTAGCTGGCTGACTTAACCTCGTCTGTTCTTTGTATCTATACGTGTATCTTATATATATCTACATATATCTTAACGTCTAGAATTAGGGTCACGTTAATGAGAAAGTGTTTGGATGTTACAACTAGCTACGCTTATCAAGCTTTGCTATTTTATTTAATGTTGTCGACATAACATTAAACATAACAACTTAACTAACACAGTTGAGTTGAACGAGTTCAGCAGTTGCTGCTATCAACTTACAATTGTATTTAGCCAGCCTACATAGGTTATGCTACAGTACGTAAGATGTAACATTTGCTTAATAGCAAGGCTTCTTGAAAACTTAAATGTTGCTTGACATGATCAAAAATATAGCTTAACATTTTCTTTCACCTTACGACATTGTTCAGGACCTAGGCCAAATAATTAGTCACAGTCCCGCATTCTCATTAATGTAACTGGAGCAGTGAGTCACAGTCACCCATCATCTCCATGAAAACATTGTAATCTAATATCCCAGCTCATCCACTTCCCTCGTGAAACAATGTCGCTAAGTTCTCATTGTCCTCTCTGCCCCGCTGTGTTCTCAGGTGGAGGTTTGTGTGTGTGAGAGTGCCAGTGTCGTGGTAGCTATGGAGCAGTGTGCGTGTGTGGAGCGCGAGCTGGAGAAGGTGCTCCATCGCTTCGTCATGTACGGACACCAGTCTGAGGAGAGGCTGGACGAGCTCCTGCGCAGCGTCTGTGAGCTCCGGGGACAGCTGGTCACTTTCGGTAAGGTCAGCGCACACACACACACACACACACACACTGATCTTACATTCACGCAGGCGTGCGTGTCTTTTTGCCTCACATACCTTAGGGCCCATTCATAGTCAACGCAAGCTACGCAAGGTGACGTTGACACGTCCTTGCGTAGCAACGTGTGTCGTGCAGACATTTTTAACTTTACGAGCACGCAAATCCTATTTCAATAGGGGCGCTGACGCAAGGCAGCGACCCCCGCGCGAGTGAACCACTTGCGTAGAGCCGCGTTCACAGCCGCGTCAGCGTAGCTTGCGTCGACTGTGAACCAGGCCTTAGTCCAATCATTCAAAATGTGCACAATTATGAAAATTGTGAGTTATATAATTAAGAGGTATTTTAAACTGTCTATCCCGCAGGGAAATGTACCATTACTTTGCTCCTGTTGCGTAGCCGGCGCTGTATCATGAGTGTCGATGCACCACAGTGATTCATGCGGTTTCATATAAGAAACCTTCTCTGCTGCAGGGGTACAAGACGCCGACCTGTCGGTCCTGTCGCAGACCATGGCGCAGTGTTGTAAGAACATCAAAGAAACAGTCCAGATGCTGGCCTCGCGACATAAGGACATACACGGCAGCGTGTCCAAAGTGGGCAAGGCCATCGACAGGGTAAGCCTCGCACGCTCTCGCCGCCAAGTCTTCGGGCGATGACCCCGCGTTTTCCTTGTGACCTCGCTCACCTGTGGTATTGTCGTCGTCCCCCCGCCCGCTATTGTAGAATTTCGACGCGGAGGTGAGCGCGGTGGTGGCCGAGACAGTGTGGGACTCTCCGGAGAGACAGAAGTACCTGAGTGAGACCATCGTGGAGCACCTGTACAGACAAGGCATGCTCAGTGTGGCAGAGGACCTCTGCCAGGTAAACTGCACCCCCACAGAGGTCACATGGTACAGAGTTCCCCTCCCAATCTGCCACCTCTGACCTGTGTGTGTGTGTGTGTGTGTGTGTGTGTGTGTATATGTGTGTGTGTGTGTGTGTGTGTGTGTGTGTGTGTGGTTGTGTGTGTAGGAGTCCGGGGTGGTCATAGACATGAGTATGAAGCAGCCCTTCCTGGAACTGAACCGCATCCTAGAGGCTCTGAGGATGCAGGACCTCAGGCCAGCGCTGGAGTAGGTGGCTCTTTCTGTCTGTCTCTCTATCGCTTTCTCTCTCACTCTGTCTCTATGTCCGTCTGTCTGTCTCTCTATCGCTTTCTCTCTCACTCTGTCTCTATGTCCGTCTGTCTGTCTCTCTATCGCTTTCTCTCTCACTCTGTCTCTATGTCCGTCTGTCTGTCTCTCTATCGCTTTCTCTCTCACTCTGTCTCTATGTCCGTCCGTCTGTCTCTCTATCGCTTTCTCTCTCACTCTGTCTCTATGTCTGTCCGTCTGTCTCTCTATCGCTTTCTCTCTCACTCTGTCTCTATGTCCGTCTGTCTGTCTCTCTCTCAAATCAAGACTTCAACTGCCTATCTAGTATCCGCATGTTTTTTTGTTTACTTGTGAGTTTGTTCATGAACATTTCCGGCATGTCTGTGTGTACACTTGCGTGTCTGTGTGTGCGTGTGCGTGTGTGTGCGTGTGTGTGTGTGTGTGTGCGTGCGTGTGCCCTCCCAGGTGGGCGGTGACGAACAGGCAGCGTCTGCTGGACCTGAGCAGCACGCTGGAGTTCAAGCTGCACCGTCTCTACTTCATCAGCCTGCTTAACGGGGGCATCACCAACCAGCTGGAGGCGCTGCAGTACGCCCGCCACTTCCAGCCTTTCGCCTCGCAGCACCAGAGAGGTACTGGAACGGAGCTGAACCGAAGCCGCTTGCTCCTCGGCCCACCCGGGCTGTCAGAAATGGCTAGTTTGCGGGTGGCGTCCGGCGAAAGCTGTGTGTCATGAGAGGCGGTCGCGTGTGTTAGTGGGTCAGAGGACCCGTGATTGAACCCGGAGTTGGGGGAAAGTGAGGGTGGGGGCGATACTGACAATCAACGCAGTGACACAGAGACACAGCGTAGACAGACTGACAGACTGACAGACTGACAGACTGACAGACTGACTGACTGACTGACTGACTGACTGACTGACTGACAGCCACGGCTCAGGACTGTGGAAGCGCTTTCTAGAAAGGACAGAAGTACAGGGCTGCTGCTGTGAGAGCCAGCATTTGTACTTACTTATGTAGTTTCTCATTTCATCTTCCTTGTTGAGAACAACTTTATCGGTAATCTGCGCGCTGCAGACTAGAAAGGACCCGCCTCGTCTCCTCTTCATGACTAAGGGTGCGTGTCCACCAGCTGCCGCTGTTTTCTCATTGTTTACAATGGGTAATGAGCTCTAGGGCGCTATAGAGACGAGAGCTGTGTCCCAAGCGCTTTTTAGCGCCATGAGCTCTAGGCTTTTTTGCAGTTGAAAAAAGTTTAACTTTTTGGGCTAGAGCGCAGGCTGTAAACGGCTGTTGAGTCGACGACAACGGTCGGTTTTTGGCGAAACTGCAGAGACGGCGAACGTTAGCACTAGCTAACATTAGCTAGCTATCTTAACTTTAGTTGATCTATAGTCTGCAAAAACACGACGCTCGTTGCTAAAGTAGCAATAAAACGTGGGTAAGATAGCCAGCTCTAAACTCTAAAGCTTGGCGCTGTTCAGCTACATACAGTACAGCTTGCCGGTGGACACACCCGGCTTAAGGTGTAGACTGTGTGTGTTTCATGTACTCTGTGTGTGTGTGTGTGTGTCCGTGTCCGTCCGTCCAGACATCCAGATCCTGATGGGCAGCTTGGTGTACCTGCGTCACGGTATAGAGAATTCCCCGTACCGCAGTCTGCTGGAAACCAACCAGTGGGCTGAGATCTGCAACATCTTCACCAGGGACGCCTGCGCTCTGCTGGGCCTCTCCGTAGAATCCCCCCTCAGTGTCAGGTGAGACACACACACACACCCTCTTGTTTTACTGTACTTGTGGGGACTGCTAAACTTAACCCTAGCCCTAAACCCTAACCTTAACCCATAACCATTTAACGCTAACCCTAAAATTCAGTTCAGTCCCTGGACCTCACAAGTGAGCAAAAATGCTGTTTTATTACTTGTGTGGGGACATTTGGACAATTATACACACACACACACACACACACACCTCGTAGAGTCCCCCCCTCAGTGTCAGGTGAGACACACACCATAGACTCACTCTTCAGTGTTTAGTCAAGTTAAAACCTCACAAAACAATGTGTGTATCTGTGCGACATCTGTAAGAATCTGTGTTTAGTTTTGAGTTTATGTCTCTCCTGTCCTGTCCAGTTTTGCGTCGGGCTGCATGGCCCTGCCTGTGCTGATGAACATCAAGCAGGTGATCGAGCAGAGACAGTGCAGCGGAGTCTGGACGCACAAGGACGAACTGCCTGTAAGACCCCCCCCCCCCCCCCACACACACACACACACACACACCTTTCCCTCACTCCTTCTTTCTCTCCCTCTCTGCTCTTTCTCTCTCCCTCTCTCTCCCAGGTCTGATATTCTCCCTATGCTAGGTCCTCATGCTCAGTGCGTTGTGTGTTTGTCCAGATTGAGATCGACCTGGGGAAGAAGTGCTGGTACCACTCAGTGTTCGCCTGCCCCATCCTCCGGCAGCAGACCTCGGAGAGCAACCCGCCCATGAAGCTCATCTGTGGACACGTCATCTCCCGAGACGCCCTCAACAAACTCACCAACTCTGGGAAGTAAGTCATACAGCAGCTCTTTGATTTTCGACTAATACGCAGGTTGCCTGCTTTCTGTGTAAAATAGAATTCCCCTATATAATGGACAAAATGGTGCATTTGATTTGATAGAAAGTAGGTAAATTGAATTTCTTTTGTATGGTTGTTAAGATCACTGAACAAGGTTTGCCGCCTTATCTTCTTCTCCTCTTCTCATTCCATTACAGTCATTTAGCTGACACTTTTATCCAAGGCAACTTACAATAATTGCGTTTAACATAGGAAAAGCCAATGTACTTCTACTTGCCACAGCTCACAAATGCATCATCTTTCTAAAACAAGTCTTCTCCTCTCCTCCTCTCCTCCTCTCCTCAGGCTGAAATGCCCATACTGCCCCATGGAACAGAATCCCTCAGATGCCAAGCAGATCTTCTTTTGATACCGTTTCCTCTCACAAGGTGGCCCCAAGCTCCTCAGACCGCAGCCCCGCCCAATCGTCACAGGCACCAATGTGCCCCAGCTACCCCCACCCCCCCCCCCACACACACACACACACACACACACTGAACCCCTCAGACAGTCATGGCCCAAGGCCACAACACCCTCACCCAGTCCCAGAACCTGTCAGCCCCTGGTGTCTAGAGACCAGTTGACTGACCTGCAGAGTCACGAGGAGTCAGACAATAATGAAGACCTGACAAGGAAACGACTCAGATAAAGATTCACTCATTGACTCTCATTTTGCAAACTGCCTGCAAACCTTTTTTTTTCTTTACGACATGTACTGCTCTATATTTTTTTGTTTCTTTGTTTTTATTGAGTGTTGATTTGTGGAAGACTGGTCATTTTTCTTTTCATCCTACCTGTAGTTATTTTGACAGAATGGCCTGAATGATTGTGAATGGTGATAGAGGTGAGGTGGCATGGTTAGGCAGTTGCTGATTGCAGGATAGTATTTAAACTTCTATTATACAGAGACAGTTCAGAGAGACAGTCTGAGAAAGTATATTCACATATAAATTGTATTGAAGGCATATTATTTGCTGGTGGAGGTAACCGTAGCAACAGTCTATTGTGATTGAAACACTGATTGTGAAATGTGTGACATTTCTCCTCCCGGCAATGTAATAAAGGCCCTGATTGGTTGAACGTCGCTGTGGGTGAGATGTATCAGTGTGAGCAATAGGTTGATCCATAGGTTGATCCACAGTGTGTATGTGGAGGTCAAGGGTGACCCAGCAATGAGAAGGTTCTCACTGTAGAAGCAATGTTTCTTGTTCTGTGTATGTATTTAACAAATATCACAAAAAAAAGGAAAAAAAAATACTGTGAAATGTGCATCGTTTCTATTTTCATCACTAGAACCAAGACTCGTAAGATAAATAATTTAAACCTACTTATTGAACACAGAACCAATACCACATCCCTGCAGGAACTGCATTTAATGAAGCTTGAAGTGGAGCCAGCAGTTATACTGCATCCTCAATCAGTGGTTCTTCAGCTCCTGGTTCCTTGAATCGGTTTGGCCATCTGCAACAGCTAACGCTAGCTTAATGTGGAGTCTGCATTGCTGGCTAAACTGACCCGAATGTACAGTACATATATAGATATCCCATCTGTGGTCCTCTCTCACCCCAACCATCAAGAACATGGTTTCACCTCAGCAGTGAGGCTCAGCCGTTCAGCGCACCACATGCAACAGGTGAACATCATTTTTGTGTTAGTGTGTGCACACAAGTTAGATTTTTATTTGATAGTTGGGATAGCATTGGGTTTATGTCTTTGGTCGACTCCTTGATTGCTTACTGAAAACACCCAACAGACAAAAGACTACATTTGGTTTTCTGGCCTTTCCAGCTCCTTTTTTTCTTATTTGCTAGGAGTTCTAGGATAACGAAGTTTCAATTCCCTGCTTTTATTTGTTGTTATGCAAGTTTTATTGTAAATATCTAACCTGACATGTTTCAAATACTTGCATCTTCAAAATAAAATAAAACTTTATACTCATCATTTGTCCTTGTTATCTTTTATATGGAAGCAAATGGTTTTCAATAAGATATTCTAAAAACAGATCTCAATGAACTCGCTTGAAACCAGATGTCGATCTTGCTTGTGACTTACCGGGTCAAAGTTGAGATGAAATGAATGAAATAAACTATCTTGACCAGGTTCATAAAGATATGTTGGCCAAACAAAATAGCAAATTAAAACCAAATCACTAAAGAATAATTTGGAGTGAAACATCCTGTCAATAGGCATTTGCACAGAAAGGAGACGTGGTGCACTGATTATTCCTTTCCTGTCCACCAGATGGGGCTACCACCATACAAACAAGTCTCCAGCTGAGATTTGTGGTTCAGAAAGCACATCACATCCTACAGACAAGAGCTGTACATACATACACATAACTATTCTATCACAGCCTGTCTGTATACATGCACTCTGATAACAACATTCAACAGCTGATTTACATAAGTGATTTGCACTCCTATAGTGTTGTATGTACAGCATGAGCTTGTATGTTTTGATCATCATCATCCCCCACCATCACATCCCTCCCCCTCATCTCTTCCCCTGTGTGAGCCATGGAGTTATATGAAGCTGTGGTTTGTATAATGTAGCGAGCAGCTGGAGGTGAGAGGAGAGCCCATTGAGTCAGGCGAAGCTCTGATGCTCAGAATGCCTCCTGGGGAGACGACCGTACCCGTCTCTGTGGAGGCTAGAACGGAACTTTAAGCAACTATTCAAATCAGAAACCTGACGACAACCTGCAATAAACAAGACCCACATTCACACAACACACACACACACACACACACACACACACACACACACACACACACACACACACACACACACACACACACACTTCATCTCCATTGTAAGGAAACGAAAATGGTGTGTCCAGCTGCTCAGCCTCCAAACCACCCCGGCCGCCACTCCCTCCTAATGTAGATCTTACCTTGTGACAGTTTCCATAGTAATGCCTGCTCCTTGGGCAAACACAGCCTCCCATGTTTCCATCTGAGCTGACCCTTGACCCCTGGTGTCCAAACTGAGGGAGGAGGTATGCGAGGGCTGTGGTTGGACACGGAGATAAGGGGGCCGAGGCCTTCATGACCATCACTCTGCCAGGGATATCACCGCTAACAGCTTCCTCCAGCCCGGGTTATGGTGTCATAAACACACACCTGCAAGTTAATTGGCTGGTTCAGCAGCGATTGTGTGTTGTAGACAAACAGACAGACGTGTAAACCGGGGGGGTAAACCCTGAGCTGAATGTCTAGCGGAGCTTCTAAAGGACCTCGAAACATTTCCTTAAAGGGATTTCTGGATTATATAGAGTTTATATGTATCGCTGAACAGTGAATGCCTATGTGGTGATGCAATCGGCATTCAATCATTAACTGCTTAAGGTCAGTTACCACTGCAAACACTGCTTTCTAAATAATACATTCCTTAGACCGCTAATAATGTTAAAGGATAAATCACGCTTAAGAAACGTTTTCACACCATGAAAGTTTATTATATAAATTCAGAACCAATGTCATAATGTACATTTAAATATATATATACTGTACATTCTCAGTTTTCACTCCAGTAGATTGACACACGTCACAGTAAAGTATTTGTTTTCCCTAGCTTGACCAGTCAGAGAGAAGCAGAAGAGCCCAGTTTGATGAGTCAATCGCACCACAACTAAAAGATCTTGGGGAAAAAGAAAGCAATAAGGGCCGACTCTCCTGAACAAATCCTCCTTCCAGGTACATCATGACTGACATGAAGGTACAGTACCACCAACAGGGACTATCTGTGGACATTCAACTGCATTTGGTTATTAAATCCAAAACATTATTCAGAGGAGACTCCACTAATGAACAGAACAGTATACTGAGTATGACATTAAAGCCTTCAACGTGAAACAGACCTCTTCCCAAGTATTTACACAGCATGGTGATGTGGGGAAATTACAAATTACAAGAATAGGGTCCTGTAAATCCAGATTTGCAACGCTGGTATCAAACAGTCCACTGACTATTCTGAACGGCAGAGTAATGGTGTGAGTGTTTTAGTCAGGCAGCTGTGTCTAATCCCAGAGATTAGCTCTCCTCTCAGGACCTCGCCAGGCTCACTCTTCAACAGGCTTTCTGTGTGGGCTTCTGTTCACACGCAGAAGAGCCGCATAGCAATAATACTCAACGAAATGTTTGTTCTTTTGTTTTCATTTACAAACCGGTCACCGTTATGGCAGAGCTGTGGTGAAGAGAGGGCCGGTCAGTGTGGCGCTTGGTTGGGATTCAGGGTTGACCCCGGTCCCCTGTGGTGGACGAGTGGCACGCGGCAGAGTGCACTGCGCAGCCGGCGAAAGCCTGTCCCCTAGGCCTGGCGCATGGGGGTGACGGAGCATGGGTCTGGATTGGAACTGGGCCTCCCCAGATATCCCTGGGCCTATCAGCGCACAGGGTGAGCGGTTTGTTTTGGAATTGATCCAACAGTCAGATCTCAGAGGACTCGACCCTCTCTATCCAGGGCAGGCCAGAGGGAGGTGTGTCCTCTCCTCCTCCTCCTCTCCCTACCCAGGACCCATGCAGTTCTCTCTCCAGTGTACCGCTCCTCTCTCCCCCCCCCTCTCCCTCTCCTCTCTCCCCTCCCCCTCTCCCGGCCCTCAGCTCCTGCAGCTGTTTCTCCAGGGCCTCGTTGCGGTGGACCACCTCCAGGTAGCTGGCCTGCAGCTCCTGCTGGTAGCGGATCACCTTCTCCTTCTCCGTCTGCCAGGTCCGCCTCTCCTCCTGGAAGGCTGTGGCCTGGGCCTCGCTCTGGCGCCGCTCCAGCAGCAGCTCCGCCCTCAGACGCCATTCCGTGGCGGCCGCGCCCCCCGCACACCCTCCTGAGCGGGTCAGGAGAAGGGACGGTCAGGAGAGAGACAGGACAGGACCAGTAGAGCAGGGTAGAGACGAGTAGAATAGCAGAGCAGAGCAGAGTAGAGTAGAGTAGAATATAATAGAGCAGAGTAGAGTTGAATATAATAGAGCAGAGTAGAGTAGAGTAGAGTAAAGCACAGTAGAGTAGCGTAGAGCAGAGTAGAATAGAGCAGAGCAGAGCAGAGCAGAGCAGAGCAGAGTAGAATAGAGCAGAGCAGAGCAGAGCAGAGCAGAGTAGAGCAGAGCAGAGCAGAGTAGAGTAGAGTAGAATAGAGCAGAGCAGAGCAGAGTAGAGTAGAGTAGAGTAGAGCAGAGCAGAGCAGAGCAGAGCAGAGTAGAATAGAGCAGAGCAGAGCAGAGCAGAGCAGAGTAGAGTAGAGTAGAGCAGAGTAGAGTAGAGTAGAGTAGAATAGAATAGAGCAGAGCAGAGCAGAGCAGAGTAGAGTAGAGTAGAGTAGAGAAGAGTAGAATAGAGCAGAGTAGAGTAGAGCAGTGTAGAGTAGAGTAGAGTAGAGTAGAGCAGAGTAGAATAGAGCAGAGTAGAGCAGTGTAGAGTAGAGCAGAGTAGAGTAGAGTAGAGCAGAGTAGAATAGAGCAGAGTAGAGTAGAGTAGAGTAGAGTAGAGTAGAGCAGAGTAGAGTAGACAGGTAAGGGAACAGGGTAAGGTTAAAAAGACTCCTACCTGTAGCCCCCCCTGTGCTCCCCTCCTTCCCTCCTCCTCCTCCTCCTCTCCCGTCTTCCTGGGCGGCCTTGTGGCGCGGCGCCCCCTGCAGGGCCAGCTCCAGCGTGTCGATCCGCCGGTCGCGGCTGCGCACCTGGCCCCTGGCCTCCCGGAGCTGGGTCTTCAGCAGGAACATCTCGCTCAGCTTCTGGGTGACCTCTGCCTGGGAGTCCTTGAGCCGCTGCTTCAGCAGGGAGATCTCCCCCGACTTCTGACACACCTGAGGGGGGGGGGGGGGGGGGGGGGGGGAGGGAGAGAGAGGGGACAGAGGGGACAGGGGGGACAGAGGGGGGACAGAGGGAGGTCGGGTGATGGAGAGGGAGGGGGAAGAAGGGTTTGAAAGTTACATATCAAGACCATAGCAGAGACGCAACCCTCTCTACACACGGCAAGATAAGTCTCCCCCCCCCCCCCCCCCCCCCCCCTTGTGGCGTATCTCCCTCTCTCCCCCTCCCTCCGACCCGGCCTCACCTCCCACCGGGCCTCCTCCAGGGTGGGGCTGCTAACCCCCCCTCCTCCTCCTCCTCCTCCTCCTCCTCCCGCCCCCTGGCTCCACTCCCTCCTCAGTGCCTCCAGCTCCGCCTGCCGCCGGCCGCTCTCCTGCTGGGCCTTGAACAGCTGCAGCTGCAGCGAGCGCTGGGCCCGCTGGCCGTGGCCCGACACCTGCCGCAGCTTGGCGGCGTACAGAGCCTTCAGCTCGTCCACCTGCTTCTCCCACAGACGCTGCTTCCCCTCGAACACCTGCCCACGCCACCGGGGACGGGCGTGTGAGACGAGACACAGACAGACAGGGAAGGAGGGAGTCAGGTGAGGGACTTTGACTCAGGCAGACAGACAGACAGACAGACAGACAGGGACTCTGGCTCAGGCAGACAGACAGATGACAGACAGGGAGGAAGTCAGAGAGAAAGAGAGGCAGACAGACAGACAGACAGACAGGGAGGCAGTCAGAGAGACAGACAGGGTGGAAGTCAGGGAGGGACTTTGACTCAGGCAGACAGACAGACAGACAGACAGACAGGGAGGCAGTCAGAGAGAAAGAGAGGCAGACAGACAGACAGACAGGGAGGCAGTCAGAGAGACAGACAGGGTGGAAGTCAGGGAGGGACTTTGACTCAGGCAGACAGACAGACAGACAGGGACTCTGGCTCAGGCAGACAGACAGACAGACAGACAGGGACTCTGGCTCAGGCAGACAGACAGACAGACAGGGACTCTGGCTCAGGCAGACAGACAGACAGACAGACAGACAGACAGACAGACAGACAGGGACTTTGACTCAGGTAGACAGACGACAGACAGACAGACAGGGACTTTGACTCAGGCAGACAGACGACAGACAGACAGACAGACAGACAGGGACTTTGACTCAGGCAGACAGACGACAGACAGACAGACAGACAGGGAGAGCAGATGAGACGCGACTTGTCCTCCTCACTCACCTGGGCGATGGCGCCCTCGCTCTCGTCCAGGTTCTTCCTCATGTGCTTCAGCTCGTGCTCCTTCTCCACCAGGCGCTCCTCCAGGTCCCGCACCTGCGCGCGCCGCCACACAACCTCAGCATAACCAGGAAGTGGCTCGGCCAATCAACGCCACCGGCGTTATTTCGGCTGAAATATGCACTACGAGAGGGCTGCTTCTTTTCCACAATCCATCCACTCATCCGTACAGTATATCTGTCCGTCCATCCATCCAATCCATCCATCCATACATTCTGTCTATCCGTCCATCCCTCCATCCATCCATCCCTCCATCCATCCCTCCCTCCCTCCCTCCCTCCCTCCCTCCCTCCCTCCCTCCCTCCCTCCCTCCCTCCCTCCCTCCCTCCCTCCCTCCCTCCCTCCCTCCCTCCCTCCCTCCGTCCGTCCGTCCCTCCCTCCCTCCCTCCCTCCCTCCCTCCCTCCCTCCCTCCCTCCATCCATCCATCCATCCATCCATCCATCCCTCACCACCTCCTCCATGGAGAGCGTCAGATCATAAGGGGTGGGGCCCAGCCGGCTGAGAGTGCCCATGCTGCAGCACGCCAGGGCCATCTCCCCCATGGCCATGCCCCCTGCGCCCGTGACCTTCGACCCTGGGACGGCGCGGTCCAGAGAGCTGATGGTGTTGATGTGACCCATGGAGGCACTGAGGGGACGAGGGAAAACCACCAGTCAATATCATCACTGCTACCATCCACAATAACATCGCCATCGATTGTCATCTACAAAACACATTCTATTTGTGAGGTGCTTTCGAGGTACTGAAGTTGTGTACTGAAGCTGTAGAAGTGTACTGAAGCTGTAGAAGTGTACTGAAGCTGTAGAAGTGTACTGAAGCTGGAGAAGTGTACTGAAGCTGTAGAAGTGTACTGAAGCTGTAGAAGTGTACTGAAGCTGTAGAAGTGTACTGAAGCTGTAGAAGTGTACTGAAGCTGGAGAAGTGTACTGAAGCTGTAGAAGTGTACTGAAGCTGTAGAAGTGTACTGAAGCTGTAGAAGTGTACTGAAGCTGTAGAAGTGTACTGAAGCTGTAGAAATGCACTGAAGCTGTAGAAGTGTACTAAAGCTGTAGAAGTGTACTGAAGCTGTAGAAGTGTACTGAAGCTGTAGAAGTGTACTGAAGCTGTAGAAGTGCACTGAAGCTGTAGAAGTGTACTGAAGCTGTAGAAGTGTACTGAAGCTGTAGAAGTGTACTGAAGCTACACCACAACAGCGACGCTCAAATCATCTCTCCACTACGGGTATGTCCAAACAGCTGACAGCAGAATACATCTACACAGCCAGGAGGACAGAGGGGGAGGCGTGTGTGAGCGTGTGTGTGTGTGTGTGTGTGTGTCAGGAGTCAGACCTGATGTTGGCCAGGTGGGGGCGGAACGGCGGTCTGTGCAGTGGCAGGCTGTTGATGGAGTTGTGACCCGAGTCTGAGAGGTTCTCCTCATCCTGACTGTGGCCGCGTAACAACAGGGCCTGGGGAGAGGAAGAATGATTCAGTCTTCATCATCATCATCATGAACATTATCACAATCGTCATGATTATCATTATCATCAATAATCACCGTCATAAACATCACACCAAATTTCATCACTTCGTGATTCATTTGATTTACAAACAGTTTGAATCAACTCGAGTAGCGTTGTTAGGACGGCCCAGGAACGACACTAATAATGGTCAGGCATGTGTTTGGACACCTGGTTGCCAGCGGAAGCGGGTCCTCCGTGGCGGGAGGGGGAGGACGAGGACGAGGAGGTGGAGACGGCCTTGGGGGCGTGGGCGTAGGCCCGGTGCAGCCCGTTGGACAGGCCGTGGTCCGCCTCATCCATCTTGGAGGGGTAGAGGTTCTGCATGGAGCTGAAGTTCTTGGGGGTGACGGGCTTGAAGGCTGAGGGTCTCGGACGAGACTTTGGGAACAGAGACAGAGGGGTCGGTCAAACACTGTCCATGTGAATAGACGGGGGACGGGGGGGGGGGGGGGACAGGGATAGGGGATGGGCGAGGAGAGAGAGGAGAGGGAGGGCAAAAGAGATGGAGGGAGAGAGCGAGAGAGAAGAGGAGTGTAAGAAAAAAAACAAAAGGGATAGATGAAGGAGACGGTGTCTAAATCACTGCCAAGACCACTGGGCCATAAATCAGGGTCCGTCAGAATGGGTCTATTTAATCAAAGGCGTTCGGTCCTCTTCCCTCTCTCTGTGTTCTGAGGCCTGATGCATTCAGGAGAATGGGCCCAGATTTGATTGCTGCTATAAATTCACCTTACACTCGGAGTACTAGCCAGGCACTCAATCTATGAGAGAGAGGGAGGGAGGGAGAGAGAGAGAGAGAGAGAGAGAGAGGGAGAAAGGAAGAGAGAGGGGGAGAGAGAAAGAAGGAGGGAGGGTGAGAGGGAGGAAGAGAGAGAGAGAGAGAGAGAGAGAGAGAGATAAGCATGCCCTCCGGCGTCCTACTTGGCTGTATTTCATCTCCAGTCTCCTGAAGCACACAGTCACCACCAAGAGGGAGAGATCACTCATCTTCTCTCTCTCTTGGGGAGGGGGGTAAGGGGGGGGGGGGGGGAGAGGGGGGCGGAGGGGGGGCCCATTCCTTACGGCTGCCTTTCTCACCCGAATCTGTCCGACCACGCTCTCAAAAGACTTATGACGCCCTTATCAGAATGAGACATCGATTTGGACGCCTGTCTGATTCTGAAGCTCCTACAAAATGGATGGGCTCTTTCCATTCTACTCTGTTCTCTTCCAATAGAAACAATAATTGTGTCGTAGATCAGCCTTGCCCTCTTTCCCCCTCAGACCTGGTGACCCCCACCTCCTCCTCCTAGAGACGGACCGCTAGAATGGAGGGCGGCCCACCTTGTCGTACTTGCTCGCCGTGGGCAGAGAGTTCTTCCTCAGCTCTGCCTCGGCGCCGTCTCTGTGGTACACCTTGGTGTAGACGTTCTCCTCCTCGCGCCCGTGCTCCCTCTTGATGGACGCCACGCCAGACAGGAAGTCCTTCCGGGAGCTGCCGCCAGGGCCTGCTTTCGGCTCCTTCCTGAAACGGGGGAACGACAGTGCGTTTCGCTCGACGGGAGAGTTGTATCCGGTAAAAGTTGACACTTATTTGTCGTCTGTCAATTTTGCGTACGAAGGGCTTGTCGCTTATACTCAAAAAGGCTCTAAGCTACTTTAGATGGATATTAAATGATATCTAACCCCCTCCATCCCGATGTGCTATCTTATATTAAAAAAAGAATGGTCTCTATATTGTCCACACACGCACACACACCCCCCAGCGGGCAGCGTGAGGTCCAGCGGAGGAGCCCACCTGGAGGTGATGTTGAGGTAGTTGAGGAGCTCTCTCTGGTTGAGGCCCTTCTTCAGGAGCCCGTTGGCCTGGCGGCCGGCCCCTGCCTGGGGCATGGCGGCCCTGCTGCCCTTAGCCTGGGGGGACATGTCCGGACGCTCCACCAGGCTGCCTACACTTCCCATACCGCACCGGGAGGACGGGGGCGGGGCTGGCCGGGGGTCACGGAGGCTCTTGCTGGGGTCGCGGGTCAGAGGAAGAGTCTGGACCGAGGTTGCCATTGGTTACAGCACAGGGTGGGCCCGTGAGGAAGTCTGGCGAATGAAAAGAAAAGAAGAAGGCATTGAAAGAAATAGAGTAAACAAACTAATCTGAAGTCTGTAACACGATGACAGACAGGGAACCAGCTAGAGGACCACGGTTTAACTGCTAATTATACTGTACCTTGTCTTATCACTCTAGCAATAAACCATAACATTCACTATCAAGATGCTGATTTCACTGTCTCCACAGCTGTCTGTGACACTCAAATAAACATGCCATCTTCCTCAAGAAACGTAACTGACACACATAAAGTCATCCCCTTCTCTCCTAGATGATAACAGTGATGGCCTCCAGGGCCCCGACGCTCTCTCTCTGCCTGTGTTTTGGGGGTCTGATGCTGTGTTCACACCGGGCGCGGCAAGAAAATTTGCGCCGCCCAGTTCGCCCAATCTCGCCGCGGGATCAATGGGTCACCGCGCGAATCCGCTTCAGAAAGTTCAACAAATTTCATTGACTTTCTATGTAAACTCGCCGCGCCGCAGGAAAAATTTGCGCCCGGTGTGAACACAGCATGAGGCTCTCTTCTATGGAGTCAAAATGAGGCCAGAAAGCATTGTAAACGTAAGTGAAGTATTGTAAACAAAAACATATGAATTGTAAACGTAAGTGAAGTATTGTAAACGTAAGTGAAGTATTGTAAACGTAAGTGAAGTATTGTAAACAAAAAATATATAAATTATTACTTAATTATTAAAAAATAAAATAAAAATTGCATTTACAATACTTTTTTGCGTTTACAAAACCTTTTCTGCATTTACAAAACTTTTCTGCCTTTACAATACTTTTTCTGCGTTTACAAAACATTTCTTGCGCTGCAAAACATTCTGGCCTCTCTTTGACGTGGGGGCGGGGTTAGATGAGTGGCGTGTCCAGAGAGGAAGAGGCGGAGTTTCGGGATGCCCACCGCCATATGAGCGCTGCTCAACGTTTTTTGGACTTCTTCTATGGTTTTGATTTATATATGGCGGTGGGCATCCGAAAACCCCGCCTCTTCCTCTCTGGACACGCCACTCATCTAACCCCGCCCCCACGTCAAAGAGAGGCCAGAATGTTTTGCAGCGCAAGAAAGTTTTGTAAACGCAGAAAAAGTATTGTAAAGGCAGAAAAGTTTTGTAAATGCAGAAAAGGTTTTGTAAACACAAAAAAGTATTGTAAATGCAATTTTTATTTTATTTTTTAATAATTAAGTAATAATTTATATATTTTTTGTTTACAATACTTCACTTACGTTTACAATACTTCACTTACATTTACAATTCATATATTTTTGTTTACAATACCTCACTTACGTTTACAATACTTCACTTACGTTTACAATGCTTTCTGGCCTCATTTTGACTCCATACTCTTCGTCCTCTCCCCCGGCCTCTGACGGTTGTTTGTGTGAATTCCAGCCATACTCGTCCTTCCATACCCTGTCTTTAGACGTCCCCCCGAGGAGCGGCAGAGCGTGAGTGGACACGCGCTCCCCTGTCATCAGCTGAGAGGCTCTGCTCACACACACAGCTGTCTCCTCAAACTGAGCCCGGCGCTACACACACACACATACTTCACACACGCATACACACACTTCTCACACAGCCCTGCGCTACACAAACAGCTGTCTCCTCAAAGTGAGTCCTGCGCTACACACACACACTTCATACACAGCCCAGTGTCACACACACACACACTTCTCACACAGCCCTGCGCTACATACACAGCTGTCTCCTCAAACTGAGTCCAGCACTACACACACACTTCACACACGCGGCCCAAGGTCACACACACACACACACACACACACCTACACACACTTCACACAGAGCCCCGCGCTACACACACAGACCAGTACTACATGCACACTTCACACACAACTGCGCTGCGTTCACAAACAGAGCCCTGCAGAACGACCACACCGAGCTGCCTTCAGAGTCCATGAAGTTTGAGTTTTTATTGCTCTGATTTGAGCAGTAAAGAGGTTAGGGTAATGTATGTGTGTGCGTCAACTTCAACTAACTTGACCTGCGTTCACGATCGCCCAGAAGCCAGCTGCACGCCACTGTACCGCATCGGCTACCAGAGCAACGCCAAAATATCAAATCACTTTTCCGCTACTAAGCCTCAGAAATCCCAAATAATACATGTTCCCTGTTCTTAAATCCCTCCTCATAGAGCTCCATCTCTCATGCTTATCTAAACGCTCAAATTAGTAGGCTAGGCCAGGGCCCTAATGAGCTTGACAAAAGAGATGGTGTGTGTGTGTGTGTGTGTGTGTGTGTGTTTCTCCAGCGGGGCGCATCATGCAACATCGCAAGCCGTTCTGATGTAACAGTGATCCTGTCTGGGCAACCCAGCTAAAGCTGATAGTGTAAACTGTGCAGAGAAAACAAGAGGATGACGATATGCTTTAAAAGCACCAGGGAGCCTTCTAATCAAGCGCAGTGGGGCTTTAGTCTGTGTGTAGCCTCTCCACTCGGCTAAAGCTCCTTTCCTCACTCGTGAAAACAAACTGGCAGACGCGTGTAGCTACTTTATTGTGAAACGGGGGTTTTCCCTGGTCTTTACCGCCTGTATGCTGCTTCACAGCTGGCAGTAGCCGCAGCGCAGGCCTGAGGTACGGATGTCATGTCGTTCATTTGTGTGATATATGTTCTGTATTTCTCGTCTTCCTAGTGTACCTTTTAGGGGGGCAGGGTCGATTCCGTACGGCTTGGATGCCCTAAACCGATATTAATAAATAATAGGTTCACAATCAACGTGTTCAATTCAAATCAATGGGTTGTGTTGTTGACCATTCTATTTAGGTCTAACGGGCCAGCGTCCCGGGTCCGTTCTGGTCCCTTCTCAAGCATGGATCTAGAGGACCTGGTTCTGGAGAGTAAAGCCAGCTAATGGAAGCCTGTTCAGTCTTACCATGAAGGATGAACTCAAATTCAACCCCCACCATTTCTATTCACCCCTCTCTCTTCATCACCCTCTCCCCACATCTTTATCCCTCCCTCCCTCCATCCCTCCCTCCTTTCAGACTGTCTCATTAAAGATCTCTATTGATTTCAACCTCTTGACCCTCTCTTCCACAGCATAAACACGCCCAGTGTCCTTAAAAGGCTCAGCAGACCATAAAAAACACACACACACACACACACACACACACACACATGCACGCCCGCCCAAGCACTGAGTCTTAGAACACTTTTCAGACTATAAACAGTGTGTAATCAGCCAAACACACACACACACACACACATACAAACAGACACCACATAAACACATTGCGCCGTGTTCCTTCAAGATAACAAATCACGCTGAGTAAAATCAACAGTAACAAAACATCCCCACTTTACAAACATGTCGTCCTGTTTGCAGTTGTGCTGACCTGGCGGTCATGTGTTTTTGCAATAAACAGGCCTGCCCTACAGGCTTTCCCTACAGGCCTACCCTACAGGCCTTCCCTACAGGCCTTCCCTACAGGCCTTCCCTACAGGCCTACCCTACAGGCCTTCCCTACAGGCCTTCCCTACAGGCCTTCCCTACAGGCCTTCCCTACAGGCCTTCCCTACAGGCCTACCCTACAGGCCTTCCCTACAGGCCTTTCCTACAGGCCTACCCTACAGGCCTACCCTACAGGCCTTCCCTACAGGGCTTCCCTACAGGCCTACCCTACAGGCCTTCCCTACAGGCCTTCCCTACCTACCCTACAGGCCTTCCCTACAGGCCTTCCCTACAGGCCTACCCTACAGGCCTACCCTACAGGCCTACCCTACAGGCCTTCCCTACAGGCCTACCCTACAGGCCTTCCCTACAGGCCTTCCCTACAGGCCTACCCTACAGGCCTTTCCTACAGGCCTACCCTACAGGCCTTTCCTACAGGCCTACCCTACAGGCCTTTCCTACAGGCCTTCCCTACAGGCCTACCCTACAGGCCTTCCCTACAGGCCTTCCCTACAGGCCTTCCCTACAGGCCTACCCTACAGGCCTGCCCTACAGGCCTTCCCTACAGGCCTTCCCTACAGGCCTTCCCTACAGGCCTACCCTACAGGCCTTCCCTACAGGCCTTCCCTACAGGCCTTCCCTACCTACCCTACAGGCCTGCCCTACAGGCCTTCCCTACAGGCCTGCCCTACAGGCCTTCCCTACTGTGCAGGATTGATGGTCAGAGCCACACTGTCCAGCCTGCTGTCCTCTGTGACTGTGTGACTGTGTGACTGTGTGACTGTGTGACTGTGTGACTGTGTGACTGGACTGTGGCAGGTGCAGCAATGCAGCGGATGGAATATCCAGGCTGGGGCTCTCCTTAAGTCAGTCTCAAACATAGAGCCAGTGGACGTATATGCACGCACGCACACACACACACACACACACACACACACACACACACACACACACACACACACACACACACACAAACACTAAATAATTGTGAAACTGAGGAGCAGGGCGGGGAGCAGGTTTGAGAACACTCAGGCATATGGGCTGTTCCCCTCCCCCCTAAAAGAATCCATCTATCAAGTGCTTCTTTGCAGCGCTGGCTTCCACGGGAGAGAGAGAGCAGGACGCACATGGGTTGAGAGAGGATGCAGGGGGAGAGCACTCAGGGTCAGACTCTCCTCTGGTCGGTCTCCTCTGGTCACTCTCCTCTGGTCACTCTCCTCTGGTCAGTCTCTCCTCTGGTCACTCTCCTCTGGTCACTCTCTTCTGGTCACTCTCTTCTGGTCACTCTCCTCTGGTCAGAGTCTCCTCTGGTCACTCTCCTCTGGTCACTCTCCTCTGGTCAGTCTCCTCTGGTCACTCTCCTCTGGTCACTCTCCTCTGGTCACTCTCCTCTGGTCATTCTCTCCTCTGGTCACTCTCTTCTGGTCACTCTCTTCTGGTCACTCTCCTCTGGTCAGAGTCTCCTCTGGTCACTCTCCTCTGGTCACTCTCCTCTGGTCAGAGTCTCCTCTGGTCACTCTCATCTGGTCACTCTCCTCTGGTCACTCTCCTCTGGTCACTCTCCTCTGGTCAGAGTCTCCTCTGGTCACTCTCATCTGGTCAGAGTCTCCTCTGGTCACTCTCCTCTGGTCACTCTCCTCTGGTCAGAGTCTCCTCTGGTCACTCTCATCTGGTCACTCTCCTCTGGTCAGTTTCTCCTCTGGTCACTCTCATCTGGTCAGTCTCTCATCTGGTCAGTCTCTCGTCCAGCCTCGTCTGGTCAGTCTCTCCTCTGGTTCTCGTCCAGCCTCGTCTGGTCAGTCTCTCCTCTGTTTCTCGTCCAGCCTCGTCTGGTCGGGCTCTCTGCCAGACTCAGGGATCAGGGGAGGTGAGGCTGCTCATGGTTCTATTCGTGAAGCTCCACCCTCCTGATACCCAGCTGCTCAGCCTGGGGGGGGGGGGGCTGGTTGGAATGTCAGGTCTACTGGAGATCTACTGTTGCTGCTGCACTTCGAAGGTTCACAACAGTTCAGTTCTAATATGGGGACGTGAACCCAAGGAGTACTGTAAACTCCCCACTACTACAGTGCCAAGCTTGGGTGCTCCCAGGTGGAACGGCATCAATGTGGCTCCAGCTACCTTGAGAATGACAATGTTTAGCATGGAGGCTAATTCTCCCTTTAACAGGCTTCGTGGGGAGAGGCTAGACTAACTTACAGACAGTGCTAGGCTAATTTACAATGCTAGGCTAATTTACAATGCTAGGCTAATTTACAGTGCTAGGCTAATTTACAGTGCTAGGCTAATTTACAGTGCTAGACTAATTTACAGTGCTAGGCTAATTTACAGTGCTAGGCTAACAG
Organism: Borostomias antarcticus; assembly: GCF_949987555.1. Classification (NCBI taxonomy): domain Eukaryota; kingdom Metazoa; phylum Chordata; class Actinopteri; order Stomiiformes; family Stomiidae; genus Borostomias; species Borostomias antarcticus. The sequence continues at coordinate 5,842,725 of NC_140247.1, read as the reverse complement.
GCTATAGACATGTTGCATAACTGTCGACCCGTACAGTGCACAGCCTAGTACAGCACACACACACAATGCTGACTGAGCTCTGGATCAATCTAGGCCACCATGTTTGGACTGGTGTCCTGTAGTGTGTGTGTGTGTGTGTGTGTGTGTGTGTGTGTGTGGTGTATGTGCAGTAGGGATGCTATGATCGATCGACCGCCAAATTAAATCGGCCGATTTTCACTCCAAATGACTCGATCGGTGGTCGCCAAATTGGCCGATCGCAAAAGCCGATCTTTTACGTTATTTTTAAATTGGTTTTATTTTCGTTAATAATGATGAACTAATAATGAATTATTAACAAATAACGAATTATTCACAAATTCAGACGTTAATAAGGAATCACTCTGCATTGTGGGAAGTTCCGTAGGCTGCCTACGCTACGTTATGCATTATCCAACGTAAAATCAGAAGCAAGATTGTTGCTGTATATAGGCCTATATACTGAATAATATGGCCTATTCATGAGTTTATGAGTGATTAATAATGGGCAACCTTAATCTACAGTAAATCTGTGCAAAGACAGTGTCATCATATCGGCACAGTAATATGGGTAAGATCATTCTACAGTAATAAGAGACAGCCAGGACAGCTAGTTTTTATTTTATTTTACAAATCGTCATCGGTATTGGCAGATCCTGAGGAAAATAAATGGTATCGGTATTGCCCGCCAAAAATCCAGATCGGGGCATTCCTAGTGTGCGGGTGTGTTTCTGTGTGCGTATGTGAACGTGTCTGTGAGAGAGAGAGAGTGAGAGAAAGAGAGAGAGAAAGATAGAGAGACACGTTCAAACATAGACCAGTGCTGGGTGTTTATCTCCTGATGCATCATGGGGGGTCAAACAGGCAGGCTGTGAGCAGGGCTGGGGCGCTGGGTCAAACAGACAGGCTGTGAGCAGGGCTGGGGCGTTGGGTCAGACAGACAGGCTGTGAGCAGGGCTGGGGCGCTGGGTCAGACAGACAGGCTGTGAGCAGGGCTGGGGCGCTGGGTCAGACAGACAGGCTGTGAGCAGGGCTGGGGCGCTGGGTCAAACAGACAGGCTGTGAGCAGGGCTGGGGCGCTGGGTCAGACAGACAGGCTGTGAGCAGGGCTGGGGCGCTGGGTCAAACAGACAGGCTGTGAGCAGGGCTGGGGCGCTGGGTCAGACAGACAGGCTGTGAGCAGGGCTGGGGCGCTGGGTCAGACAGACAGGCTGTGAGCAGGGCTGGGGCGCTGGGTCAGACAGACAGGCTGTGAGCAGGGCTGGGGCGCTGGGTCAGACAGACAGGCTGTGAGCAGGGCTGGGGCGCTGGGTCAGACAGACAGGCTGTGAGCAGGGCTGGGGCGCTGGGTCAGACAGACAGGCTGTGAGCAGGGCTGGGGCGCTGTGGTAATTCACCCAGTTTGAGCGTCTGCCAAAGACATGGGGATGCAGATCAACGGGAAGCTCACATCGGGCTCAAACTATTGGCAAGGCCACCAGCCCAGAATACCAATACCAAAGTAAGCAATGGTCACTGACTCCCTGTGGCTTGCTAAGTGTGTGTTTGTGTGTGTGTGTGTGTGTGTGTGTGTGTGTGTGTCTTCCACTGACGCAATAGGCTGCCTTCTTGGGGTGAGGTTGGAGAGGGGAATCAAAAAACCCTTTTAGGCTGCAGCCACAAATCTTTAAAGACTGCGGGGGGGGGGGGGGGGGGGGGGATCTTGTGTCCAGTTGTTCTCCATAATTGCCTTGTGGTTTATGGCCCTGGTCAAGTCAGGAGCCATGGTGCCATTTACAACCCAGCCAGGGCTTCCCAAGGTGGGGCCCTGACACACAGCACATCCTCTTAAATCACCCACACACTCATACTCACACACACACTCAGATACACATACAGTACACTCTCTCTCTCTCTCCCTTACACACACACACACACACACACACACACACACACACACACACACACACACACACACACACACAACCACACTAAATTGAACACTGCCCCATTGATTTATGCCCCTCTAACAAACCGGGATGTTTCATTTTCAGGTGGCATCTGAAAACAACAAGCATCAAAGCACAGGTAACTTTAGGGGCCAAGCAGCGAAGGCCTCCATTGTTCTTCTACCTTTTCTTATTATTCTTTATTTATTCTTCTGCCATGGGAGTCTATGGCAGCCCATAGAACCGTATAGTAAAAAGTGGTGAAATTTGGCACACTCATTCATGACAGTCCCCTGAGTCTTGTCACCAAGACTCATGTCCACACCTCAAACCCTCTAGCACCATCAAAGTTGGAGGTGCGTTTGTGCACACAACTTTTGTCCTGAAGCCCGATTTTCAAAAACGAGGGACCGTTGGATTCCTTGGCTCAAGCCCAGTTCAACGCACCCTATGACATCATTTTCCGCCATATTGTATTTCCGCCATTTTGGATTTTGTGAAAAACACTTAAAATGTATCTCCTCCTAGGAATTTCGACCAATCTGCACAACACTCAAGAGAGCATTCGCCCTCTACAGCCAATCAAATTTGGCTTCCAAGCCGCCAAACAGGATATGGGGTCATATCTCAGCAAATTGTTAATGTATCAAAGCCACATTTGGCACACTCATCAAGGACAGTCCCATGACCCCTGTCAGCAAGTGTCATCACGACAGCCCGAACCCTCTAGCGCCACCACCATGTCAAAGCTGGAAGTGCGTTTAGGCACACAACTTTTGACCCGTGTGACCGATTTTCAAAAATGAAGTACCGTTGGAATCCCTGGCTCATGCAGGGTTCATCGCACCTTTTGATGTCATTTTCCCGCCATTTTGTATTTTGTGTAAAACACTTGAAATGCATCTCCTCCTAGGAATTTTGACCAATGTACATGAGTCTGGCTACGCACATTCTCTACACCAATGTCTACAAAAGGGATTTTGGATTTTCAAAAGCTTTCGCCCGTTACCACTAATTGAATTCAGGTCAGAGAGGTGTGTGTGAGAGAGAGAGAGCTAGAGGAAAGAGAGGAGAGCCAAATTCCATAGATCCTTTGAAACACACAAGCTCTGGCTTGTCCCTGTTAGAACACACAATATCCACAATGACACACACACTCACACACACTTACACGCACACACACACACACACACAGACACACACACACACACACACACACACACCTTTACAGAACTCTCACCCATGATGCAGTGAGTGAGACATCCTCTACTTCCTGTAGCCTACTCTCTCTCTGCCTCTCTCTATCTCTCCCTCTCTCTGCCCTCTCTGCCGATCAACATTTGTTCACATGTGGCCTGGGGATACTATGAGACACTCTTGTGGGTTACATCTGAAACACCCACACAGACACTGATTATACAAGGCATGGAAGCTAAGCCAGAGGTGCGCTTGAAAGGGTTGTCAACAACCTCACTTGATTTTTTTATTTTTATAATGCGCATAAAACAATGATATTTTGCCCTATTCTATAATCATAACACTGTCATGCAGACACAAAGCACTGGAGCTGTATACAAAGCATTGGAGCCCAGAATGCTCTCTCTTCCATGTCTAGCGCTGTCTGAGGAGGCTCCCATGACAGGCCGCTCTGACAGACGAGCAGAGCAGCAGGCCGAGCAGGAAGAACGCCAAGCAGGCGCGAGACACAAAAGCACCGCCGAATGTGTGTGTGTGTGTGTTCTGAGATGGCCTGTAACGCGGCAGGCTATAATGAGTGAGACTGGCTCTGCTCCAGGGCACAGCAGTGCAGTGAACAAACACGCACGCGCACACACACGCGCGCATACACAGCATCCTCTAGCCTAACTGTCAGTTTGTTATTCATTAAAGATGTAAGACAGAACCACACACTCCTCTCCCCCACCACAGACGCCCCAGGCCACTCCCCTGAAAGAACACGTCCAAAACTTGGGTTGTAAATCACCCTTTCTGCGCGTGTCTGAGAGGAGCTTATTCATTCTCTGTGCTCAGCCATTTTCCCATGTTATGTGATAAAGACAGGAGTCATTCTGGTCAGGAACGCTAATTAATCTCAATTCTAAACCCCTCTCGGCCGTCTGTCAGATGAAAGCTGGTTTTATGTCACGGCCTAGGCCAGCGCAGTCATGGCGTGTGTGCGCGTGTGATATATGAAGCATGGCTCAATCTCCAGAGGTCAGCCATGTTGGCTGGTCGGGCTGAAGGCCTAGTGTTCGGCCTCACACTGACTCCATTGACGTCCGCTGGGTCTCTTTGTGCGGGTCAAGTGGGTCGTGTCTGGGGCGGTCTTGGTGCGCAGGGCTGTGCTCTCGCTGGCTGTGGGGTACAGGCCCTTACTGGGAGCACCACACTGAGACTGTGTTCTACTGCCACGGCCGAGGTTAGGAGAGGAATGCACCCCATACAGACAAAGAGCAAGGAGAGCAAATAGTGTGTGTGTGTGTGTGTATGAATGTGAGCCTGTGTCTGAGTGTTTGACGCCAGGAGAGCTATCGTCTCTGAGGGCTACAGCCAACACCACACCTCTTTATCTCCATCTTGTATTACAGTAACCCCCCCCCCCCCAACACACACACACACCTCTTCCCCCTTGGATGTCAAGGGACACAAACAACAACAGTCCTGTCTCTTCCTCTGTCTCTCAAGACCCAATGCTCCATCACCTGTCTCCGCTGTGGACGGACACACAGCCGTGGGTGCAGTCGTCTACTGACGCGTTACCTCAGGTTATTTTTACCGAGAGCCAGAACAGGACACTGAGGAATGTGAGGATGAGAACAACCTGCTGGCTCTGAGGAGACATTCCTCTCATTTTCAAGGGGATTCGTCCCGATTCTATTACAGAGCAGCCAAACTGGTTCTCAGGCCTCGCAGAGCGCAGAGGTGGCATTGGAAACAGCAGCTCTGCTGACTATGTGGCTGGGGCTAGTGATACAGGTTCGTCTGGGCCTGTTATTACGGTGGATATATTTGCTATTTGACGGTGTGTTTTTCTGTGTGAGGATTTGCGGGTTCACGCTATCAATCAATCAATCAATCAAAGCTTTATTTGTATAGCGCATTTCATACCCAGAGGCAACACAATGCGCTTTACAGAGAACAAGGGAGGTGGGCATACGACCCACTCTCTACATATTCCAGAGGGAAGAAAAAAAACAGTAATCACCCGGGGGCCAGATAAGTGAGCTGTAAAAATTCTTCCCTGACCCCTCTCAACAAGGCGATCGAGCAAGCTCCTGGAGTATGTTTGTCTACCGGCTAAGAACATTTATAAAGCAATACATTGCATTAAATTACATTTCAGAGTGAGAGAGGCTAAAAGCATCATAGGAGAAAGAATATTCTACGGACATGCTACGACATCCACAGTAGACACAGGGGTATCTATCGGACTTCGGGAGGTCTGCTGGTGACAGTGGGGCATCTACTGGACCTGGTTAGAAGATAGGAGGGAGAGAGAGAGGCACTAGGGAGAGGGAAGGCAGAGGGAAGGCAGGAGGCTATGTGTACTTAGCCCTGATTAGTGTTTATAACATATGTGTCCCTCTCTGACCTTGTGGTGTTAGTGTTGTTTTAAAGAGTGTTCCAGCTGCCCCTGGCACACACACAATCTCTCACACACAACACACACGAACGGCGCACATATGCACACGCACACACACAGCCCACTGGCCAATCAACCTGTGATTTTATCCACAGAGATTCTCCCCCATATAAAACATTCTCCATGAATCTCGCACTGTGAAACTCGAGCAAGAGTTTAATGAGCAGTTATTCAGAGTGGTAATCCGGGGTAATCCTGTGTCTAATCTAATCATTAGTGAACACTTGTGAGAGCATACGACCGGGCTTGATGGAGACGTCATCATGACACAAACAGACACCCCCCCGTGCATCCTACAGTCTTCCTTCGTGATGTCGCAAAGTATAGAGCCGGTGGTTGGAGTCACGCACGGTTGCAATGCAGGGCTGGAAATTAACACCTGCCACCGGCCAAATGCAGGTAAAATTTCCAATTGGTCTCTAGATTTCGGAAGGCTATCTGAAAAAAATATATACTTGGCCGGTAGATTTTTTAATCTACACTGCCCTTGGCAGGTGACTCACCGTGAGACAAAAAGTAAATTTTCACCCCTGGTTGCATGGAGACAAGGGGTGACGTAGCTATGGCATAGTTTAGCATTCGTCCGAGTTGCTTCATCTCAACTGTACAACATCTAGAGTACAGGCCTCGCCGGCCAAGAGATAATCAGCTAAACGTGCCGCTATCTCCGCACAACTTGGCCGGCATCTGTGTGGGAGAGCAAATAAAAAGCAGCGACTCGGCGATTTCATCCTCAGCCCTGCCCTGTTGTTTGCGCTCTGTTCACCTCGGCCGCCAGCCGAGGCCCAGAGAGAGAGAGAGAGAGAGAGAGAGAGAGCGTTCGCCAATCGCTCAACACAGGGTTCAACAACAGCCAGCCAGCCGAGGACAGGAGGGAACACGGCGCCTGGGGAACGGGGTGCGTGCCAGAGAACAAAGTCGCATTCCTCGCATTTCTCCCGAGGTAATTATTAATGCGGCCGTTGAGATCTCATCTGTCGGAAAACTGGTGGACGGCCAGCAGGCCTGATAGGAGAACGTTGTGGTGTGTGTGTGTGTAGCCGAGCGAAACAGCGGAGGAGCCAGTGAAACTCACCCAGAGGGACGTCCCCGTCGGCGCAACCGTCAGCGCCGTCCGCCTTCGCGAGCGGCAGACGCGGATTCTAATCCCGACCCTGGGCGTGCCGGGACAGATGGGTCACACGGGCACCCGCGGTTCCTCTTTTGCACAGAGCAGACCTACAGTAGGACCCCGGGGCTTTCCTAGACCGGATGAACTCCTGCGCCGTGGTCTCTCTGCACCCAAAACAGTGTTTAGGACCTATGGCCGGTGATGACAGTCAAATAACCTGGTGCGTCTTTGGTTCTCATGGGAACGGTTCAGGGTTAGTGATACAGGGCAGGCGCATAATGAGAGATAATTCTACCAACATGAGCCGAAAGAGTAACGAGAGTTAGCCCCAGTCCCAGACTACTGGCTTATACAGTCGAAAGAGGGCAGGACAGCGTGAAACCTCTTATTAACGTCATTCCAGAGACAGGGCAGAGGCAGAGGGAACCTGAACACTGATGCTCTGTGTAAAACAGGCTCCATTGTTTTCCAGGAGCGGTTCACGTAGGAGTCACTATTCTGAGATTACAGAGATTCCAACAGTTCCCACCTTAGCCAGCCCACACACCTGAACTGAGTCTCGGTTAAACACAAACACACACACACTCTCTCTCTGTCTCTCTCACACACACACACACACACACAGGTGTGCGCGCACACACACACGCACGCACACACACACACACACACTCCGAGGCCGCATCCTGGAAAAGAGAAAATGTTCTCAGTGAACTCTACCTCGATAAAATAAATGTACAAAACACACACACACACACACACACACACACAATCAGTCTTATCTAAGGGTTACGTGCAAAGCAGACTTTCGATGAGCGTCTATCTGCTGTAGGTCCAGCTTCATCCAGTCACAACCTTTCAGCAACACGAGCGGATGGATAGAGGTGGTAAGCATGAGGGTGAGGAGGATGATGGTAGGATGATGGTAGGATGACGGTAGGCGCTAGACACACTGGATCTGATGTGACCTGCCCTTACTTCCCGGCCCATCGGTTGTCATTGTGTGAGTAAGCAGTTGTTTGTCTGTTCGCTACAGATCCCGGTGTGGATAAACTTGGCGTGCTTTTTTTTTACCAACAAACTGTTCTGCCATAACCACGCCCCCGCGAGTTTTCATTGGACACCCTAACCCTATCCCTAACCCTAACCCTAACCCTAACCCAATGAAAACTCGCGGGGGCGTGGTTATGGCAGAAGTTGGTTGGTAAAAAAAATCACGCATAAACTTGCCCTACAGGGTCCTGGAACCGTGGGAACAACGGAGAACAGCAGAGGACAGGGATCCACAGTGACGTCTACTATGGGCCACTGAGGGAACAGGACAGAGGAGGGGGCCACTGAGGGAACAGGACAGAGGAGGGGGCCACTGAGGGAACAGGACAGAGGAGGGGAAAGTCCCCAGAATTTAAAACCCATCATCCTGTATTGTCGCCCAAACCCCAGGGGCTCTAGCTAATTGGCTACTGATCAAAAACAGAGGCCATCGGCACGTGATCTTTCCTGATAGGGCGTTTTGCTAGTAAACAGACAACTGCCTCAGTATGATGTCGTTAGCTCGGAAAAAAAGATTAAGCTGGAGGTTAACGTAGTGTAATTCATTTCAGTTGCAAATGAGCTTCCTGGGCTGGTCATTTCCAAGGAAGGACCCCATCCGCCACACAGCCCTCTCTAGAATCTCTAGATTAGTAAACGAAGTAAGTCGGTGTGCTCTGATTCATTTCACTTCATGCAGTCTGGTCAATAGGCCAAATGCTGACTAACAATGTCTGGAGGAAGTTGGCTCTTCGACCTGAACTGATACATCCCAGCTGGCCTTGCGGTGTTAGGCAACATACAGTGTATACCCATTGTACTTGGAAGAATCTGGGAACAATGAACTGCATTGGGAATATAGCTCTTCTTCATTCAGTAACTTAGACAACATTCACCCGAGGGAGACGGTTTGACGAGAGGCAATCAAATAAGAAGGGAGGAAATGTTCACCTGTCAGTGAATCCAGCTGTGCTTCAGGTCTCTCGTCCTGGTCCCACGCTCCTGTTCTCTCTCTCCGTCTCTCTCTGTCTCTCTCTGTCTCTCTGTGTCTCTCACGCTCCCGCCACTGATTACAGTAGCACCCACCTGACTTCCGCTCTCTGTATGGAGGCCAGGCCCTGGTGGGAGGGGCCTGCTGGGTCTGGGGCCAGAGGAATAACCCCTCCCCTTCAATGTGGCCCCGCCCACTAACCTGCAGGTCACAGCACGGTGATGTCACTCTTGACTAAAGATCGGACAATGCCTGTGCAAGTCGGGTCCGTTTTAATCCAGGACTATCTGCACCAGGCCCAGTCTATACCAGCGCACCCGTTGGTCCGACACACCTGCCACCCTCCTACACAGCCCTCTCTTTTCCCTCTCCTACTTCCTCCTCCGCGTCAACTCTCCATCTTGTTGTGTGTATTCAAACAGAGCCCATCCTAGCATGTGTGGTCAAACCTGTTCTGCCAGGTCCAACACAAAGGACCAGGGATGTGAGCAGGCCTCCCGAGCGGTCAGTCCAGAATCCTGCTATTTACGTACCGTCTGGTTCCACCTGCAAATATCAAAAGGCCGGACATTGTCCTGCTTGTTCTTGGATAATAGCACAATAACAGAGGATCAGACATGGGTTAGGAGGCAGACAGAGAGAGAGAGAGAGAGAGAGAGAGAGAGAGAGACAGAGAGAGAGAGAGAGAGAGGACAGAGAATACGACCCCAAAAGAAGTGAAGGAGCAGCAAAAATGTGTGTGTGCGTGCTTGTGCGAGTTGTGTTGTGTTTGTGTGTGATCTGCAGGTCTCTCTCCGTGTGGACTGTCTGGACCACGGCCTGAGTGTGAGCCCGTCTCTGTGGGCCGGGCGGACTGGTTCTGCACCCTATCAGGTGACAGAACTCTGTCTGGAGAGACGCTCACTTCTGAGGAGAGAGGAATAAGAGAGGATTGTTCTCTCCTCAAGCCCAGGAGAGAGTGAACGTTACTCCTTTCTTTGTCTCTACCCTGTACTGCCATGTGATCCAGGGAGCTGATCTGGGGACCAGGCCGAGAGGAGAAGAGGGAGGGTGGGGGGGTTACTGAGGAGGGGAGAATTCATGGGCAAAGAGGATAAGAGGGAGGGTGGGGGGGTTACTGAGGAGGGGAGAATTCATGGGCAACTCATTCTCCACCACAAGATGAGGAAGTGATGCGGAATGCTGACAAAACAAGTGAATGAGCCCCGGCTAGCCTGCATCATTAAAACATGCCTGCCACTATGACTAACTGCCCTATCATCTCTGGCATCATCATTCATCACGGAGACTGTTTCGGATAAAGCCACAGATTGTCGATTTGATGTGAACTGGTGGAGTCAGGGAAGGTAGGGGATGCGGGGAGGGAGGGAGGGAGGGAGGGAGAGAGAGGGAGGCAAAGCGGACGAGTCCAGGCCTGCTTCCAGTTACCAGTGTCGCCAACAGGCGAGACCAGATGACAGAGAGCCAGACTCATTTCCCTCATCTAAGTACCCATGACTAGGCAATTCAGCATTGCGCAACCGGCTACCGGGCAGCCATGGAGGGATACGGGGCCACCTGACCTCTCAGGGACCGGTCATATCAACAGAACACGCTCGCACGTCCATCATGTCACGCTCACGTCACGACAGGCTGCTCGGTTTCCTCAAACCGTCAGATGGAAACCGGAACATCCAGACCTGGGGAACATAGGCGATATTGTTCCCCCAGATCAACCCTGATGGCTCACTGAGACTAGCTTATTAGAATTATTTTCACAGGCACTGACAGCCACCTGCACAAGTTACATCACATTACAGTAATTTAGCAGATTCTTTTATCGTACTGTAAGTTGCTTTGGATAAAAGCGCCTGCTAAATGACTGTAATGTAATGTAACTAGTACATGTGCCCATCAGTGCCTGTTCAAATAATTCTAATAAGCTACCCCTTAGCAGTGGGGTGAGGTGCAAGTGTAATGGAGTAGGCTACATGAAACTGCCTTTTTGATGGCCCTTACTATTCCCACAGTAAGCTACAATGCGAATGGCCGGCTATCTGTAGCTAGCTAGCTAGCATGGTAAGCCGCACCTTGAGACGTTGTCAATGTAAATTCCGTTAAACACTTTGTATAAAAAACGACGGTTACACACCGTAACCCCAGTTCTATGTAACTTCTGTGCTCCACCCCATGGTTTACCCTATCATAGCAAGCTCTGCCCACTGAAAAAGAGAAACAATGTGCGCACCTGCGGCCAATCAGAGTACAGGTGCTACTAGCGTCCGTCTCCCAAAAGATACAACTTTCAGCGAGACTTCCTGGTTCAACAGGGATCAATCCCTGTGGGGCTCCGCTCGGCTCATAGAACCGGGGTTACGGTGCGTAACCATTGTTTTATTTCGTGGAGCTCTGCCCCACAGGGCTCTGCTCCTTGTCTCCCCACTTCTGCTTAGCGGCTACACCTAGTTAACTCTACAGTACAGTCTTTATGAGCCTGTCTGCTAAGGGCTCATTGGGCTTTGCTATATGATTCACTTAAATATCCTAAGTGCTTTGTTAGACGATTCACTTGAATATCCTATTATGGAATAACACAAAATGGCCTACCATGTAGGCAACATCTCTGTAACTATTTATCTACTCTACTGATAATCATGTCTCTCCTATGAAGTATTTAGCCCATGTTTATGGCTCTGTAAATGTTCTTAGCCAATGGACAAACATTTCCCAGGAGCTTGCTCCATCGTCTCTTTGAGAGAGGTCAGGGAAGAATTTTTACAGCTCACTTTTTCAGCCCCTGGGTGAACTGCTGTCCATCCCCCCATTGCTCTCTGTAAACTGCACTGTGTTGCCTCTGTGTATGAAAGGTGCTATACATAAAGTTTGATTTGATTTAATAATGGTTTAGGCGGAGCGAACGACCGCCAAATGTACTCCTACTGAACCCGTTTCTAAAGAAACAGGCCAGCATGGTCAGGGCCAAGAACTCCACAGTAAAATACCCATATTCCCGAGGAATGCCATGGTACCAGGGCTCTGGCCCACCCTGCCACACCGAGGGCCAGGATAAGAGGTGCACTGATCGAGGACTAACCAGGCGGCATTTACGCACCGTAACTCCAGCCTACCAGTCCCTTTCCTCACAAGCCACTTAGGGAAAGAGAATGGACCACTGCGTAACAACGCATGGTACATCTCCGTTCCTCTGTGCCCCATCGCTCAACCCCCAGACCTGTGCACAGCACTGAATCGGACCGTTTTTTAATCGGTCCCGGTACTCAGGGGACTGAAGATTGTCCCAGGAATCCCGACTCCGGGTGATATCGCTGTAAAGCATTTTCACGGGCGTTAGAGCTCAATCTGTATATTGGATTTTTTTTTTTTTCCCAGTAGAGATCTAGTTAATATAAGACGATTGGTTTAGGAAAGCAGTTTTGTGTTGTGATATTCTGTTTGGGAAATGGATGTGATTGCTAAATACCACTACACAACAAGCCAGGATCCTGTTTTGCCAGCTTGGATGGCTGCCACTTAGCCAGAGAGCTGACTCTGGAACCAGGCGTTGACTCATGGTCCTCTGTACTGCACACCATGGTGATTCAGAGTGCATGCCACGGATAAGGATAACAGCAAAGTGCTCTACACACACAGAGAACATAACAGAATGAGATCTATGAGAGCATGTCAACAATTCAGTGGAAAATGTGATGAGAAGATAGGACCTGTCTAAAATCCCCTATTCAGTCTATTGTGCAGTGTGGACCACTGACTAGTGGACTAGTGACCATATGACCACAAATCAGAACCAGGACCAGAAAAGAGTCTGGCGACAGAGACAGGATATTTCCGTCCAGCAGCCACTGTTCTGGTGACATTTCAGGACAAAAGGCACAGTGCGGGGTCTGGCCTCGCCCCAGCCCTCTGTGACCTTCCCCCTGTGAAGGTCAGGGGTCCCTGCCTGTCCCGGCAGGATAAGCCCATTGTCCTGCACTCTTACGGCCAGAGAAACCCAGCGGAGGAGGCGGAGGGGAGAACAGGCTCACTGGTCACAGTGTTTCCCCAGCTGCAACATGGCTGACCCAGACAAGGAAGGACTGTGTTTAGAAATGTTGTTTCGGTGTTTGCCTGACTGATCCTAAAGGCCTATTTGTTTCTTGATGATATTGGTTAGGCCTGCAGAAAACATTACAATAGATTATGAATTGCCAAAGACCGCCCTCAAGCTCTGATGGAGCAAGTTGAGGATTCTTGGAAAACCTGCAGTACAGCAATAACTGACTTGCGTGTGTTCCTTTATATCAAAGAGACTGCAAGGAATTCTGCAAACAAATACCTTGGCCTACGCAACAAGGTCATAAGAAAGCTAACGTGACACCTAGCCTGGGGTAATGTAATAAGCCTAAATTCACCATTGTGTACCCCCCCAGCGGGTAGATAGCCTAGCCAAAACCTCTCTTCCTGAGGCCCGGGGCTGGTGCATGTCCTGCGCTGCTGTGTGGAGGCAGGCGTCTCCTCTGCTGATCTTAACACCACCAGGTTTTAATCGCAGGCTCAGCCACAGACCGAGGTCATCAGGTCATCACGAGGAAGAGAGAGAGGAGGGAGAGACAGAGAGAGAAAGAGAGAGAGAGAGAAAGAGAGAGAGAGGGATGAGCAGACAGTGAAAGCTCTATAATCCCTTATAGAGCTGAAGAGTTCTCCCCCACTCACTCTGAGAAGTTCTCCTTATAGACTGGCCTTACGCTAAAGAGAGGGGAGAGACTGAGAGGAGAGAGGCCCAGAAAAGAAAGGCAGGGGAGGCAGAGAGGAAGACAAAGGAGCCAGAGAGAGAGAGAGAGAAAGAGAGAGGGAGAGAGGAAGAGAGAGGGAGTGAGAAAGAGAGAGGGAGTGAGAAAGAGAGAGGGAGTGAGAAAGAGAGAGGGAGTGAGAAAGAGAGGGAGAGAGAAAGAGAGAGGGAGTGAGAAAGAGAGAGGGAGTGAGAGCGAGTGCTGAGAGGTCAGGCAGGTGATTAGGCTAGCGCTTCGATTAGCTGGCTGTCCTGAGGGGGCAATAGAGTCTCACTGGAACCTGCATGCGCACACGCACACACACACACACACGCACACATCGATGGTACACCATCTGCTTGCCTGAGGTATGCATGGCTGCTCTCATGTCCTCTCGCTCACTCACAGGAGACAGAGCTCCAGGTCGTCTCAGAGCTCCAGGTCATCTCAGACCTCCAGGTCATCTCAGACCTCCAGGTCATCTCAGACCTCCAGGTCATCTCAGACCTCCAGGTCATCTCAGACCTCCAGGTCTTCTCAGACCTCCAGGTCATCTCAGACCTCCAGGTCATCTCAGACCTCCAGGTCATCTCAGACCTCCAGGTCATCTCAGACCTCCAGGTCATCTCAGACCTCATCTCAGACCTCCAGGTCATCTCAGACCTCCAGGTCATCTCAGACCTCCAGGTCATCTCAGACCTCCAGGTCATCTCAGACCTCCAGGTCTTCTCAGACCTCCAGGTCATCTCAGACCTCCAGGTCATCTCAGACCTCCAGGTCATCTCAGACCTCCAGGTCATCTCAGACCTCCAGGTCTTCTCAGACCTCCAGGTCATCTCAGACCTCCAGGTCATCTCAGACCTCCAGGTCATCTCAGACCTCCAGGTCATCTCAGGCCGCGTCGTCCGGTAGCTGTCTCCCCATGTCAGCGGTTCTGTGTGTGCTTCTGTGAGCCCTTCTAAACGCTCTGCTGCTTAGCTGTGCTGAGCGGAGAACGGTCAGCAGCCCCAGTCTGCAGAATCACTGTTTCATCAGCTGCCAGTGGAGAGGACACACACACACACACACACACACACACACACACACACACACACACACGGTTCTGCCAGTGGAGAATTGCAGACCCCCTGGGTGGGGAACCCAAACAGCTGAATGAAGACATCAGACATGAGGGAAGGCAGGAGAGGTTGAGGAGGAGGAGGAGGAGGAGGAGGAGGAGGAGGAGGAGGAGGAGGAGGACGGGGAGGAGGAGGAGGAGGAGGAGGAGGAGGAGGAGGAGGAGGAGGAGGGGGAGGGGGAGGAGGAGGAGGAGGGGGAGGAGGAGGGGGAGGAGGAGGGGGAAGCAGCCAGGCAGTTCTTCTCCAGAACTTTTCTACATTTGTTTCCAACGCCCCACTATCTTTTCTTTGATGAAGGGGGCACTTAATAGGAGATGGGATTTCTATCTTCCCATGCCTCCCTTAATTTTATCTTCTAACTGTTGAACTCTTCAAGTCTTTCTCCACCTCTCCCTGATGCCAACATAGAGATGCATTTTTTTGGGATAGTGAGTTCAACCTGACACAGCACACTTAGTTTCACTCCTCCGCCCACCACGCTGACTCACACTGTTGTGGTTTGAGAGAGTAGCATCCAGCCATATGTCTGTCACGCTGTTCGTGTGAAACATTCCACCCCCACACACAGTCTGAGTGAAGAGACCCTCCGGTCCCTCACCGCGCGCACACACACGCTGACCAGCATCACTTGATAGGCTGTCCTACAATGCACCACGATTTCATAGTTCAGAGGTCAGCTGCGGCCTCTGGTCTCCACGACAACAGCCTGGCGGTTTCAAAGACTGCGATGCCCCCACACACACGCGCTCTCACACTTCCCACTCTCGCACGCAGCCTTTTGTCCCCAAACTCCTAGGCATCAAAAGAGACCCAGGAAGCCCCCCTCCAACCCAAACATTTACTGCAGGCCAAATCCACTTCTATGCTCTGCTGTGGGAGAGAGAGAGAGAGAGGTCTCTGGGCACTGGACCACCAGAGCTGATAGAGGAGATGGATGGAGGGAACACATTAGGCTACAGAGCTGGCGAGCTGATACGGTGCGCTATACTGACTGGCACGCGCGCTGCACACGCACGCACGCACACGCGCACACACACGTACACGCGGCTAATTGCTTCATCCAAAGATAGAAGATTAGCCTCATCTTTAAGATGACAGGGAACATCAACAGACTGTGGAAAGAGAACATATGCTGGTAGGAAACAACGTAATGTGGCAGAGAATTGGCAAGGGATATATCTATTGATAAAGGGATATATCTATTGATAAAGGGATATATCTATTGATAAAGGGATATATCTATTGATAATAAAGGGATATATCTATTGATAATAAAGGGATATATCTATTGATAATAAAGGGATATATCTATTGATAATAAAGGGATATATCTATTGATAATAAAGGGATATATCTATTGATAATAAAGGGATATATCTATTGATAAAGGGACTAACGAGGAATGTGTAGCAACTTTGCTGGCTAGATAAGCATGAACAAGCAACGTCCCTCGACTCTGAAATGTGATTAGCTCGTTAGCTATGCAGGCTAGTCTGCACGAATATAAGATGCCATTCACATATCGAGGAAACAAGTTGAAGGAATGTAGCTAGTCAAATAAATGCATCGTAACGCAGAATAAAGACAAGACAAAACAGGATAGAAAACTGGCGCTCACCATCATTTTACCGCGGAATCTTTCTTGGTCAACTCTTCAGTCTTTGAGTAGAAGTCGGTATAGATAGATGCACCTACTGATTACAACCAATCCGCCAAGCAGTTAGGAAGATAGGGCAGGACTCTGCACACGACAGCCGGACTGGGAGCACACGGACCCGGGACAGTCTTCCCTCTCTGATCTGAACTGCGCAGAAGAGGAGCCGGTGGCAGATCCCGAGCAGAGCGTGTCCTGTGTTCAACCCCCCCTGTCCCCCTGGCTGTGGAGCCAAAGCGCCATCTACTGACTCAGTAACGTATTACTCAAACAGTGGGAAGTGGTGGTATCTGGACGTCAAGCAGGTTTCCCAGAAGCTTCTTTCGTTAAGAGGCTCTTTAGCCCATTCAGTTGACCAATCAGAGAGCTTGCCCAGACCAGTTGACCAATCAGAACGCTCTTAATGAATGGCCCAAGAGCCTCTTAACGAAAGAAGCTTCTGGGAAACCTGCTGGGCACCTTGATGGCAAAACACCTGTCTGGTTACAAATAGTCTACACAGTCACTAGATGTTTAGAAATGTGTGCTCTGCAATAGCTGAGAAATAAGACTTGGACTTTGAAAAGGATTACAAATAATGATTTAATTGCTCATACAAACAGAAAAACATAACATTTTTAAAATTACTGTTGTTGAATCTATGAAATGTGGGGCCCATATCGTCATATGATAGTGATGCCCACCTCTCTCTCTCTCTCTCTCTCTCTCTCTCTCTCTCTCTCTCTCTCACTCTTGACACTACCACACATGTACATATACATACCGTAGCCAGACAATGGAAAAATGTGTCAGCCCTAGCTTATAGGAAAAGGCCATACTATGAAGCTGAGTCAGCTTAGAGGGTGCTAAGACTTCCTGTCTGGGACATGTACATTTACTTTTTACAAACTCTTGCACGCCTTAAACATGTTTGCACAATTTAAACATGCTATGGAACCTATAAACTTGTTTATCTGCACTCTTGCATGCTTGGATTTCTGACTATATTTTGTATTTGTTGTAAATTTGTATTCTTCTGTGTTAAATTGTTGTCTTTTGATGCTGTAACAGTGCAATTTCCCCCTTGGGGATCAATAAAGTACTATTACTACTATTACTACAGCTACTACTACCACGGCTGTCTAGTGACCCTCTGACCCTCATGGTTTCTTGGCTTTAGGTTTAGCTCTGGGCTTGACAACTGTGGTGGGCTTGGGTGCTGTGAGAACTTTGACTGTGATGGATGCGGATTTGGAGCCCTCCAAGTTCTGGGCGGTGCAGGTGTAGGTCCCCTGGTCCACTTCTCGGACCTCGTCCACCAGTAGAATGGACTGAGACTGCTGCCGGGCCGCCCCGCCCCCCACGGGCCTCACGCTGTCCTGGGTGTACAGCGGTCTGCCGATCTGGAATACACAGCCACAGTACAAAGGATTACACGAGATGTTCATTTAACACTTTTAGACTAAATGATGAGCAGTAATACTATCCTTAAAGCATCCCTGGTGTTGGTTTGAGGCTGAGAAACATTCATTATACTATTTCCCATAGATATGAAACAGTTATAAAACCGCTCTATAGCTAACAACTGAAAGACTATTGCTACTTAGTGCTGATTAATTATAGTATGTTCAGTGCAGTTGATTATGTACAGTGATGCAGTGGGGTCATCTGACCTGCTGTCAGTTTCTGAGCAGTAATACTACCTAAAGCCTCTATTATAGTGATTTAATTGCAGTACTAACTATAAATGGTGCTCAGAGAGCACAGACCTCCGCCCCTGAATGCGTCTTGTGGCTCTGTGCACGCCAGAATTAAATGGGCCCACGCTACACCTCTCCACCAGAGTTTCATGAAAAGGAGTCTGGTAGTTTTTGTGTAATCCTAATCCAAAAAGTTCATTGACCTGAATGGCCGTCCGGACCGTTTATAGGCGGCTTGTGTTTCGCTGGAGCGGAGGTAAAAGTAGCTATCTGAATGGGTGGGTGTATTTGGCCAGCTCTGTGGCGCCCCCCTCGGGTCACAGCCAGCGGGGAGAAATGTGGTGCACTCTGGGATCTCCCTCCACACACCCCAGTCCAAACCCCATGTCTCTAGTACCCTCACACAGGTAGCTGGCTTCGTTCTAAGTTTTGTTTTCATTAGTGGATCCGGCCCGTGATTCAGATCTGCTCCAAAATTTAATGGGTTCTGACCTGCTGACCGGGGTACCCCCAGGTGAACTGACCTGCTGACCTCCCAGGTGAACTGACCTGCTGACCGGGGTACCCCCAGGTGAACTGACCTGACCGGGGTACTGACCTGCTGACCGGGGTACCCCCAGGTGAACTGACCTGACCGGGGTACCCCCAGATGAACTGACCTGCTGACCGGGGTACCCCCAGGTGAACTGACCTGACCGGGGTACTGACCTGCTGACCGGGGTACCCCCAGGTGAACTGACCTGACCGGGGTACCCCCAGATGAACTGACCTGCTGACCGGGGTACCCCCAGGTGAACTGACCTGCTGACCAGGGAACCCCCAGGTGAACTGACCTGCTGACAGGGGTACCCCCAGGTGAACTGACCTGCTGACCCCAGGTGAACTGACCTGCTGACAGGGGTACCCCCAGGTGAACTGACCTGCTGACCAGGGTACCCCCAGGTGAACTGACCTGCTGACCGGGGTACCCCCAGGTGAACTGACCTGCTGACCAGGGTACCCCCAGGTGAACTGACCTGCTGACCGGGGTACTGACCTGCTGACCGGGGTACCCCCAGGTGAAGTCGATGAGTACGTCCTGCTCCCCCAGCACGGTGCAGGTGACCTGCAGGTTCTCCCCCGCGCTCACCGAACTGGCCGAGGCCTGGATGACTGGGCTGGGCGGGGCCATGGGGTCTGGTTCACAGGAGAGGGGGGAAGAGGGGCACAGAGAGGAAGATATGTCACTTGAATGTGTGTCACCTGAAAACAAGTCATTTATATGGGTTGGGTTGTGGTTAGAAAGATTAATTTGATTCTTATTGTGGTTTATTGATTTTTTGTTTCATGTGTTATGTACTGTATGGCAACAACTCTATTGCAGAAAGATGGAGTGTTTTTGGTCTCAGTGACTCACAGTTGACGTATATGAGCATGTACTTGGTGGAGCTCTGGCGGAGGTTGCCCAGGCTGGCCACGCAGAAGAGAGCTCCGGCATGGTGGGGTTTGGGCCGGTGGATGGTGAAACCTCGTCTGACGTTGAAGGTGATCTCCGCCCCGTCTACCGCCACC
The DNA here is from genome assembly GCF_949987555.1 of Borostomias antarcticus. Taxonomy (NCBI): domain Eukaryota; kingdom Metazoa; phylum Chordata; class Actinopteri; order Stomiiformes; family Stomiidae; genus Borostomias; species Borostomias antarcticus. Next base: position 5,823,258 of record NC_140247.1, on the reverse strand, counting down.
TCCACCGGCGGGAACTCCCGGTGCAGCGTCACCTTGGCGTCCGGTGAGGTCACCTGACAAGGGAGGACTGTCGGCCAATTGGTTCGCAGCTGGACGACCTTGTAGTAGTCTGCCGAGGGCACGAACAGCTCCTGGGGATCTGGGTGGGAGGGGAGAGCTGTTGATGAAGGCTATTGCTAAATTCAACAATGAGAAGGATGTGAAAAGAGAAGGGTGACCTTTTTCAAGAACACCCAGTCAGAAGGCCACGGCAAAACACTTTTATGTTAGAGTTGTTAGAGATCAAAGAGCAAAACTTACACTGTACTGTGCCAAAGCCACATTACTCATCAGCAACAGTAATATTTGACACATTACAGTTGAACAGAGATGACAGAAAGGCTAGATTAACAGGATACAAAGTAAAGGATTTCAGAGGGGAGTGCAAACCTGGGAAGAAGACGAAGACTTTGACGGCTTTGTCGTACTCCTTCCTGCACTCGGTTTCCTCGCAGTACATTGGGAAGCAGGTGTACTCGCCGGTGTCTGCTCCCGTTGTGTTGAACAGTGTCAGGGTACCATACCTCGCATGCTGGCCAATGCTGCAAACCAACACAAATAACCCTAGCTGAATATGCAATATCACGATTTTGTTTGATACTGTTTTTCACGTCAACCTGTGAAGCACATTAGAATGCAAGTGTTATGTAAAAAGTGCAGCATCATGTTGATTCTGTTCATTCGGCCAGTGTGCTGTCGTCATGGCTGACCTGAGTCTTCCTTCGTCGTCCTCCTCCAGGTACGGGGGGACCCCCCACTGGACAGGCCTGCCCTTGCACCTCAGCTCCAGGGTGCCTCCGGCCCGCACGCTCAGCGTCTCCCCCACCCTCTGGAACTTCCCTTTGTTCACTACCTGTGAACAGCAGGTGTGGACTTTGAGTCTAAGGAATCTAAGGATTTAGCCCGGGGAGACAACAGTCCTAAAATGTGTCCTGGTTGCAAAGAATAACGTTTTTTTTTTCTGGTTAAATGTGCTGCTTAGCTCGGTGGATGAATATGAATTCAGCATTTCAATCTCTCCAGAGCGTTCCTCCTCCGGTTGGTTTCCAGGGGAAAACAACATATGGAACACTTAGTTCACTTTTGAACCACTGTGGAAGTCGTTTGTTTTGGGACTCTCTATCTCTCTCTACCTAGCTACCTATTAGTGTACAACATGTGTAAAACTGAACATGAGGTCCGGCCCCTACCTGCGTCAGGTAGGTCTGTCCCTGGGCTGCTGGGGGCGCAGGTGTGGCTTTCACCCTGGGTTTGGGTGTGGCTGTCCGGGGTCCTTTACCTGCCCTCTGCCCCGGCTTGGCCTTAGTGGGCTTGGGCTTCCTCCCCACTGGGGTCTTAGGGTCATCCATTTGACAATGTCCTGCAGAGCAAAACACATTTTGTATAGAATTCACATTCACATGTAACCCAGTTATGCCAGCGCTTAGTGACCATGTGAACCAGAATACGTTTGACAGTAGTACACATACCGAACACTATCTGTCACTGTTAAGCTACTGTACATGTACCTTTTGTTGCAATGGTAGAGGTTGCAGGGACACATAGAGGACACAGAATAAATACAATGCATCTTGACTTCCCTCAGCACTACAAAACATTCATTCTGGAGTAGGACTCACACAGAATGTTCTTCTCACACCTCTTACTATGTAAATTCCTACTCCCCCTCAGGAAGGGAATATAATCACTCACCAAACTCCAGGATTAACATGCAGAGGAGTAGAGCCCTCAACGTCAGCCTCCACCTCAACCCCCACATACTCGCCACAACCATGGATGCTTGTGGCCGACGGATTACTTGTACACGAGGTTCAACACAGTTCACTGGAGAACACAACCGCTAAAGAAAGGAATGAAGAAGGAAGAAGGGAGGTATGGAGAGAGAAGGAGTGAGGGGAGTGAGTGAGGGGAGCGAGTGAGGGGAGCGAGTGAGGGCAGCGCGTGCGAAGTGAGTGGTCAGCTGTTTAGCAGAATCACACGAATTCCTCCTCCTGGGAGAGTGGCATTAGAACCCCAAATTCCTCCTCACTGGCTCAATGGTGCCTTTCAAGGGCCTGTGGACCAATCAGGGCCCAGAGATGGAAGCCACTCCGTCTGGAATAACTCAGGCTGTTTGTTTAGCTGGTGAAGTGGACTGGCAGCACAGCTGGGGCGTTCTACAGCAGGCCTGCACAACATATCTATAAGAACCCTCTACACAAGGTCCACAACATATAGTAGGTCTAGAATATAGAGGGTCCACAACATAGAAGGTCCACAACATAGTAGTCTACTGTAGCACCACAGCCTCGTTGGTCCACAACAGAAAAGGTCCACAACATAGTAGGTAGGCTACTGTAGTAGGTCTTCAATATAGTAGATTTACCACACATAGCCCCCCTACAGCAGGTCCATATGGTACCCTAAAATCTATCCCAGGTACCCAACACTATCCCCCATGTAGGAAATTAATTGTGAGAAATCGTTAATTGAGGCCTACACCCACTCACTCAATTTAGTCTTTTTTTTTATTTTTTTAATCCAGGGCCTCAAGGGTCTCTTTTTACTGGCCACACAGTGACAATGATTACACACACACGTGAGCGGCGAACACAGCACACAACTTTCTTCAGGTGTTGCCGGTGGAAAGAGTTCCCTGCATGTATCCCATCTAACGCCGTCCTCATCCAGGGGCAGCTAGGAGCAGTGGGCAACCATCGTTCCTGTCACCTGGGGACCAAGTCCAAGTGCTCAGGCCCTGTACTACGAAGCTAGTTCAACAAATCCAGGATAACTTTTCGCTATCTCGCTTGAGTAAACCAAACAACCGCAATTAAACGGTATCACGACGGTGGCTATCCACTAGCTGGTCCAATCTAGCTACAGTATGAGCAGTCATTCAGTTACAAATACTTTGATGCTGTTGTTAATTCAATTCAGTAATTTATTTGCCATGTCAACAATAAGTTGATAGGAATGTCAGGTTTGCTCATCACATCAAATAAACATCAAAACAACAGCACACAACACATACAGTACAAGTAGGCCTAGTACAATCACATATAAAGTGCAGCAGGTGAGCGCGCCTGCCCAGCAAACACGCAACGTCAGGGAGACGTTCAGATCATGTCTTAATAACGTCCGTCGGTCCTGAACCCCGTGTGTTCGTCTGCTGGACCCCTCAATATTCACACGTCTGGCTTGGACCCCTCTAAGACGTCTGTGGACGTGCAAAACAGGTTCAATATCTGAACGTTAAAAAAAAAACATTCACTCTGGCTCCTAATTGGATGTCTATGGACGTCCGAAAAAGTCAAAAAAGACATCTAAAAGACGTATTTTAGACGTGTCTTTGCTCAGTGGGTGAGGTAGGCCTAGTGCAAGTTCAGATGCCGGCTTGGGCATAGGTAGCCTACTATCCCCGAAGCGAGTTGTTGTGCATCTAATACTCCTGTATGTTCTTCCTGATGGGAGAAGATTAATTAAATGGTGAGCAGGATCAGAGGGATCAGCTGTAATTGTTTAGTCTTCTAACTATTCTGAAGGAGAAGACAGACAGCGAGACAGCCGATGATTTGAGATGCTCTGCGTATCCTGTCCCGAGTGGTTGTGTTGCTGTACCAGAAAAGGATGGAAAAAGTGAGCACACTCTCTATAGTTGATCTGTAAAAATGACTCATAGCTGTCCGGCTGACCTTGAACTTTTTCAGTTGCCGCAGGAAATAGAGTCGCTGATGGGCTTTGCTTATTTTGAGACTGGTGTTGTTATGTAACAACTTCACAAGAACAAAATCTTGTAAAAGACGATATTACAAAGAAACAGTTCAGGCAGTGAACACAAAGTTCATGTTCAGTGACCATGAACAGATAAGAGTTCATAAAACCATGGTTTGACTGGGAATCCGTAAGTCAGACTGTTTACATCAAAGCCGCTTTCCTCCTGCTGAGTCTGTGTTGATGATTGATGACAGGTGTTGCTGTCATCAATCATGTTTGAGTAATATTCACCTTATAGTCCGGGGGCCATCCAGATTTCGGTACCACCTAAGGTGACCAAAGACTTTTGGTATTTTTGTCTTCCTACATGTCTTTAGTTTATATTTTGGTACGATAACCCTGCCTATCTAGTAGCTGAATGATAGTAATCACTCTATTAACAAACGTACAGTAAGCCTACCCCCATATAAAGCGACAAAACTCCGATTCCTACGTATATACCAAGTCCAAGTGCTCAGCAGGTCCTGGTCAGGGATGCATGTTTATTACTTTGGTTAGATTAAAGTTGTTCAATTTTATTGTTCCGCTGCCCAGTAGGCTACTGTTGTCCACAGTAATTGATAATAACATGGGGGTAGGGTCGCCTGGTGATGGTGGCCAGCCCTTTTGGTTTAGTTTTAATAGGATTAGGCTACTGTCGCCCTTGTACCTCCGTTTACAAGATAATAATCTAGTAAAAATAAAAATAAATTAACCAAATATTGACTACTACAGCCACCTTTTGTAATGTCTATTCAATGATTTACTCGTCTACAACAATAATTTAATGTCTTATAATTTAAATATCTTCATTTAGGGGCTGTTCCCAGGAAGAAAATCATATAGGCTATGCATTATGCGATATACAGTTGTGCAATACAGATCATGTATTTTATGAATATATATATTTTATGTATGTATATATTTTTGTACTCTTCTATGTGTATTCTCTACTCTGATGTATATTCTTACTCCTGTACATTCTCACTGCTGCCCCCCCCCCTCCCCCTATCCCCATCCCTTCCCCAGGATTATAAAGTTAATCTTATCTTATCTTATCTGACATGCTTTTGGAAGTACCTCTTCATATGTGGCATGACAAGTTCTTTGCCCAGCTGTTTTATGAATAGCCGACGTGCATTGGTCACGCCACCCATGTAATCAGGGTGTTGTGCCGTGAAGATGAGTTGGCATTGAGGGTGGCAACATCTAGTAGATGCACCATTGGCCACTAAGCTTTTCTCCATCTCTCCTCCCCATGTCTCTCCTCCCCCTGTCTCTCCTCCCCCAAAGGGTTAACTGTGTATGTGCATATGAAAGATGAAACACATTGGAGAGACATATTCACTGCTTGTAAGACCATTGGTTTCCAAAAATATTGACTCGATGAATGTACATCAGAGTAGAGAATAAATGAGGAATCAGGGTTTTGTCATTTTAAATGGGGTTATGTTTGTTGGAGTTATTACCATTAGGCTACTACTGTAGATAGGCAGGGTTATCATATCATAAACTAGAGACACGTAGGAAGACAAAAATACCAAAATTGTTTGATGGGTGGTGACCTTGGGTGATACCAATTTGTGAAAATATCAGTATTGGCCCCTGGACTATTATTCACTCCTGTCCTGTAAAGGCCCCCCAACAACCCATTTATCAAACTTAATATAAACTACAGAGTCTATTTGCTAGAATATATTGATGAGGGCTTTATCTATGTAGACAATATACCATAAACTTAAACACAAACTAAACACTCTACTGTGCCTGTGTGGTTAATAGACCAGGTTATGTGTGAGCAGCCTAAACCTTTCTTTATGAATGACTTGCTAAGCCATGATTATCAACATGACACAGGTAAGTACATATGAAAGGTTCTATTGTTCTCCATGAACACAGACTGGTCAGACGGACTCCAGCTCTTTATCCTGGCTTAGGAAGGGGGCCGGCATGTACAACCTACTGGCAGAGAGGAAAAATGTGATTTTGAATGTCAAATCTCAAGAATTCTTCTTCTTCAGAATAAGGTACTTGATCAGTTTTTATTAGGAACATTTACAATATGTCAGACAGTGTAGACATCCATATTTACATTATAAAACAACAGCATCAACTTGGCAAAATTTCAAGCAAAATAAAAAATAGATTTTTTTATTTTTTTAATCTTTCTTCCATATCTACAATATATATCTACATGAGTCAAAATGTACAATTTACGATTTCATCAAATATCCACATAGGATTTGGAGACTTTTTCAATTATTGTGTAAAATGTAAACCTTTCATATTATATTAATATGATAACAATCATCAACCAGTTGAACATGAGAAAGCCTTGTTACATGCAGAGACATGTAACAAGTGACACGATCACTTGTGTTTAAATAAATGATATAAACATTCCCTGTTCTTTGCTTCTCATCTGAATGCATTGATCATCACATATTGAACAGTTCATATGCTGTCTATTCAATACCGCCTGAAAAAATAAGTAAAAATCATAGAGGAGTTCAGTGGAGTCCTAGTTATGAATCCAGTGAAATTGTACTGGTCAATGTGCTTCCTTGGAGCTTGGGCTGGACGCCTGGCTACTCTATGGTCATCAGCGCCTTGTCCAGTAGCTACTTGCCTTGCTAACACAATGTCAAGCAGGCTGCAGCACTGACAGTCAGACAGCCAGGCCTGCTATACCAAAGATACACACTTACAGTAGATACTCGCTGTAACATCTCACTCTTTCTCTTTCTCTCTTTCTTTCCCTCTATCTCTCTCTCTCTCTCTTTCTCTCTCTATTCCCTTAGAATTTTTCTTCTTTCAAATTGCCTTCTTTCACATTCATGCCGCTGATGGTTTCGACTGCCATCTGGTTTGAACTGAGTCGCTGCTTCTGAACACTATAGTGGATCCCGTAACCAAAATAGATTATGAATCCTACGGAGAGAGAGAGAGAGAGAGAGAGAGAGAGAAATGGTTCAGTGAACATATCAGTGAATGAGTGTCAGAATATTCTCAATGAGTGAATTATTTCTGACCGCTGATTCAAAAAACAAGACATTATTCTCCTCAGAGAGCTCAGCTGTGACTAATAAATGAATGGAACAGCAGTAAAACAAGTCCCCTCCCTCAGCCCAGACAAACTAAAGGAAAAAGACAATATCGCAGGGGTGACCTTCTAAATACATCTGTATATTACTTCAACACAAGTTATACAATATGCTCAAGAGGAAAAGACCCAGCCAGTGTTGAGGACCAGTCCCGGTGGTGACGTAGGCTCAGTGGTCAGCCTGAACCCAGCGTCTTACCTACTAACATCCAGATGGAGTAGCGTACCCAGGTCTCCCCTCCTAGCTGGATCATCAGGTAAACGTTGACAAACACACTCACCACTGGCAGCACTGGCAGGAAGGGCACCTGCAGGCAGAGAGGAGGAGATTATGGAGGGACACATCTTCACAGGACAACAGCATGTGGAACCAACGTCGGAAATGGGCCGGTGTTCTGGTTTCCGATTTGACAGGTCCAAGTCCAAACCGCGATGGATTGATATTGGTTTACACCTTAAAACCTTGGAATTTCCTTATAGATCACTACTGTCCGTTATAGGCCCATACGTTGACTTTATTTCAACTGACCCCTCTCCTGCTACAGGCAGCATACTGTAGCACATTTCCTTCCCCTCAAAACGTTTATCATGTCCTTATCTAGTGCTTTCAACTCTAGAGTGTTAGGACACGGTGTTTGGACATGGTATTATCACCTGCCAATGCTTGCTCTTTGGGGGCGCAGGGTTAAACTTTGCCAACCAAAATGTCACGTTGCCCATACAACTGATAATGTCTGAGCAATTTGCAATACTGTGAAGCTGCAGCACCCTCAAAACAGCCCCAAAATGACCCATGCAAAAGTGTCATGCTAGCTCTGGCACCAGTTCTGAGTGAGTTATACTTAATTAAAATCAGTTGGAAACGAAGACGTACTGTTCATAACTCGTTTACATATCCACCACTGTGTGTAACCACTCATGTTTTATCACATTTACAACAGATTTCGCGGTTATAAACACGCGAGACAAGAAGACTTTAAATGAAATGTCCCTCACCATGAAAGCTGCCCTGGCGGGGTTCTGCGGGTGCCTCCAGATGATGATGACGATGACCACCAGGAAGAAGATTAGGATGGAGACACACACCAGACTCCACACCTCCTTCTGCGACAGAGCATCTACGGCTTTGGTCAGCAGGACACACAGGGCAATCACACAGACAACTGGAGAGAGAGCGGGTTGGGGGGAGGGGTGGGGGGGTTAACGACAAGACCAGAACGTATAAAACAACAACAAACTAGGGAGGCAGAGAGTGACCGAAAAGACAGGGAACGAAGATGTAATCACAGAACAAAAGGTCAAACTTACTGGAAAATACAGTCAAGTTTGTGACTGTTTTTGAGGTGCCAGCTGTTGGAGACGATGGCGGTTTCAGACATCCAAGCTTGGTGTTTGATTCACATATGTACAGTTCTGAATCTTTGCAAATGCTCTCCTGGTACCTATTGGCAAAGAGAAATACTGTAATCAACAGGCTTATCTTCTTAAAACAATTGAGCGTATGGAGGTTATACTGTACATTGTGTCAATGTCAATGTCATTTTATTTATATAGCACCATTCATACAAATTAATGTAGCACATAGTGCTTTACATAAAAGGAGAAGGATAAAAACATGAATCATATAAACACAGTGACACTGGGCACTGATGAATGGAAGTTTTATATGAGAAAAACTTACCTCAGGATAAGAATGCAAATAGCCACAAGGGTGTAGGCAAACAATGTCCCAATCGACATCATATCCACCAGGGCTTTCAGGTCAAATAACATGGCCATAATCGCTGAGAATATAAAAACATACTGAATTACTTTAGGTGACAACCTTGAGCCTTAGACCTTAACCAGTAAGCTAAGCACTGGGTGGGAAGCAGCAGAGGTTTCTCACAGTGCTTTAACTGTGTCACCCTGCAACAGTGATATGCCCAGGTGGTCCCTCAAGAGAGAGTACCCATTACAGTGGCTACGGCCTATAGTCCATGGAGTCCAGGAGCCATGGGGTTGAACCTTGTTTTGTCGGGTGGAATTTTTTTCTTTGCTGTTTCTTGTAGCTTGGGGGTACCTCTTCAAAATACAAGATGGTGCTCGGTGATATCCCTTGAGCATTATCAGATATTAACCCCTTAATGCCCGAAAATGCCAAAATCACACAAAAATAGAGACTTATGATATTCCATGCTGAATATATAAATTAAATGCATCCATTTTAAATTCTCTAATGATTTTTTCATACAAGGGGTGATGGGAAATGCATTGCATTCCAAATGATTAGTATTAACCCTTTCAAGCCAGGCCTGTAAAACAACTTTTGTAGCAGGAGTTATTAGCTGCAACACACAACTCAAGTTTGCATTGTGTTGGTCCTTTTATTGATATGGGCAACAAAACATGAGCAACAGGAAAAGGCGTGCAGCTCTTACCCCGACAAAATGTATCTAAATCAAACAAGTGCATCCCCACCCAGTGAGTATGCACCCACACTTATGCACATGTGTATTACAAAAACAGTATGGAAAAAAAACATAACTAATGTGTGGTGTAATTATAACAGATCATTCTCTACATACGACACATGTCCCCCCAGAATTCACCTCAGTAGAAAGATCTTGGGGGTACCTCTTCAAAATACAGGAGGGTGCTCGGTGATATCCCTTGAGCATTTTCAGATATTAACCCCTTCATGCCCGAAAATGCCAAAATCACACAAAAATAGAGACTTATGATATTGCATGCATTATAGGATTAAATGCATCAAATGGATCGTCTACAATGACTATTAATAAAGGAGGTCATGTATTCTAAATGAATACTGCAGAGACGTAGCTAGAAAGCATCTGGTGGGTGGGCTGAGGCAAAAAAAATGGGTGGGCAACAAAAAACAATTTATGCTGTTGTTATGGTAATAATATTATGTATTAGGGTCTTGAGCATCCTACCCTGAAACATGTACAGAACATTGTGCATGGCAAACCATGCACTTTACAGCTGCATTTCTTGGAGCTACAAGGAGTTTCACTCCACACCGGATCATCTTCAGGATGTAGTCTGGAACAAGTTTGACATCTTCTGGTAGGTGGATTGGGATCAGTGCCCTGTTACTGGTGTCCTTTTCCCATTTAAATTCCTCTGGGTTCATTGCAGGTGGCAGATTGTTATTGAGATTTCAAATGAAGAATAACGTACTCCCGCACACACTTTTTCTCTGCTTTTTAATCAGTCAACGTTTCGGTTTCTACCTTCACCAGGACAGATTTGGAAAAATAAAAAAACATTAGAGAATGTAAATTGGATGCATTTAAGTCTCTATTTTTGTGTGATTTTGCCATTTTCGGGCATGAATGGGTTAATATCTGAAAATGCTCAAGGGATATCAAGGAGCACCCTCTTGTATTTTGAAGAGGTAGGCTACCCCCAAGCTACAAGAAACAGCAAAGAAAAAAATTCCACCAGACAAAACAAGGTTCACCTATAAATCGGGCTATTCGCCTTATTCACCTGGCAGCCATATTGGTTGAATGAATTCAAGCAGTAAGGAGGAAAGGGTTACACGACAATATGAGAAAACAATCGAGCTTCCTATTCTCTTGTCAGGAAAGCAAAAAAGGAAACAATGGTAAAGGATAAAACGGATTATCACATGTTCAGTTTACCCATTTTTACCGTAAGAAGAGAAAGCGAAAAAGCAGTAGATTTGCTTTTCCGTTTTACTGAGTCAAGAGAAATAACGATTGGATGGAGGGTACACAGACCTTGAATGATTATTGTGTATGAGGGAGGAGTGTTTAGTCTTATTTGTTAAAATTGATGTAATGCCTGAGGTAATGGGAGGAGAGAGGGTTAGAGAAAGAGTATAAGTTGAGCAACAACGCTCTGTGGGATTCCCCGACTGGGTGCTACATCCTGCAAGGAGGAGATATGGAAGGAGGAGATATGGAACCAGGATCCCCCAACTGATAATCTGTAGAATTTTAGCAATCTCCTGATTCTACGCAAAAGGGACAAAGGACAATGAGTGGGAAACCCTCCAAGCCTGACGCCAAGTAAGACTCAGACAAGCAGCATTCAAGGTCTCCGCAGAGCAGAATGGGGAAACATGTTGTCAGTAGCCTATATGGCTGATAAGAGTAGGCTAAGCCAGGCTGCAGCTGGGTAACCCTCTCTCTAACCAAGGTTACATCGTTATGTTTTTTTGTATTTACCTAATTACTCTTCCTTTAATTAGGTGGGCTAGCTTGAAGAAGCTAGCCCAACTTGTGATATTCCCACTTTCTTTATTAGGTGGGCTAGCTTGTAGAAGCTAGCCCAACTTGTGATATTCCCACAATTTCTTTCTTTATTCTGGTTCTCCCCAGTTTTTTGGCCCTCAACTACTTATTCATACTTTGTGCTAGAAACTTCATTCAAACTTTAAAATGTTTGCGATGTTTAGCTCTTTAACGGATCCATTCAGATTTTTGATATTTTTTATTGTTTTTTTTTTAGAAATTTAACTTTTAAAACTAATTTTTGGTCCCATTGAAACTGCTTGAAACTGCTTTTGGAATGTTCAGTAACTTTATGTTTTTAGAGTGGTGGCAGCTGTTGCTTTGAAAATATTCACACATTTTGTAAACTGCTGGCACTCCTACAGTTTTGAGAGCTCACACACATATTATATATCAAAATGTTCACACAACTGTGCTGATTCATACAATGTAAGTATCTAAGCTGGTAAGTATCTATCTATGGCGGCGCTACGCCCAACAGCAGCCAGCCACTCTCCAATTCCTGGCGTTTCTTGTTAATCTGTTCGTTTGCACTCCTTTGTTTTTGTTTGTCTCCCTTTGTACCTGGGCTGCACCCCGGGCTGATGTAACAGTTGGTTGGGGGGCGCATTATAAATAAAAAGAACATAACATAAGCTGTGTGATTTACAGTTTTCGCTGTATGACGATTTGTTCGGCAACTGCGCTCCCCATTGAAACGTATGGCACCGCACTCTAACTATTGAGCTGTTAATTTTGCATTTTTACTCTTTTTCTAACTTGTCACTATGCCTACAATTTTAACAGCTCATACACATATTATATATCGAAATGTTCACACAACTGTGCTGATTCGTACATTGTAAGTATTTAAGCTGTGTGACTTACCGTTTTTGAGGTATGACGATTTGTTCGTCAACTGCGCTCCCCATTGAAACATATGGTGCTGCACTAACTTTTGAGCTGCTAATTTTGCATTTTTACCCTTTTTCTAACTTGTTGCCACATACAGTGTTTAAGCTATGCGGACATATTATACATAGAAATGTTCTGCAAGTTCTCAGGATTCCTATGGTGTCAATATATAAGCTGTAATATTTATAGTTTTTGAGATAGAGCTGTCTGAAGCGGACCATGTCTTGGATCAGAGTGTCAGTTGGGATTAGAGTTGTGGCAGCTGTAGCTTTTTTTGAATTTGTGTGCATGTGCAGCCTCTCTTAAAGGTACAGGCACCCTTTTATAACTAATGTGGGAGCACAGAACTCAGCAAAAGTGGAATAGAGACACATGATCTTCACTGGTGGGGGCCAGTGGGTAGCCCGGAGAGGAGTACACCGTCCCTGACTGGTTATGACCAAAAGGGGCGGAGCCTCGCCACCACGCCACTATTCACACCACAGAACCCACTTTTCAGCCCCTGAGTGGGCTAGAGATTCAATGGTGGATGCATGGAAATTGCCTGGAGGTCACTGTACTGTCCCCGACAAGCTGTGACCCAAGAGGGCGGAGCCTAACCAGCACGCCACTATCCACGCCACGGGCCCCACAAGTCAGCCCCTGAGTGGGCTAGAGACACACGGTCTTTACCGGTGGAGTCAGGTAGGTGGCCCGGAGAGGGGTACACTGTCCCTGACCAGCTCTGACCTGAGGGGGCGGAGTCTCGCCACCACGCCACTGTCCACACCACGGAACCCACAATTCAGCCCCTGAGTGGGCTAGAGACGCACGGTCTTCGCCGGTGGGTGCATGGAGATTGCCCGGTCCGTAGTAATACTAGCAGTAGCTGTTACATACAGCTGCAGCAGCTAGCCCACCTCACATTTTTTCCAGGAAATGTACTTTCTAGTTACTATTACTATTCATTTACTATGTTTTGCGTTTGCGTATTGCCATGTTAATCAATCATTTATTAAAGTAAAGTTTGCATTCAAAGTTATATTGTCACTTTACTCTCCCCAGAGGGAGGGCTCAGATAGGGGAGTTGTATTTGTAAAAAGTTAGGTTTATGCATGCTAAGGATCTGACAGGTTACCCCAGACTCTAAAAATACCTAGACTCTAAAAATAATATTTCCCTGTGAAAAAAGTATACTTCTCGCTTAATGATAATTTGAAAGCCACACCAACAGACATCACGATAAGAGTAGAGCTGCCGTTAACTTGAGTGGCTTAAGGGTTGTGCCCAGACTTCCAGCGCACAGTAAGGGTTCAGCTTTGAGTGGAAGTGTGGTGGTGGGGGTTTTAAGGACAGGGGCAGTTAGTAGACCAAACTAATCCACTCAAATCCAGCCTAAGTTTATTCATCAGAATCCCAGTGATGGTACAAGGCCTGTGGGCTGAAGAACTCCAAGAGACAGATCTTGTTCTTGCGCTGTTTGTTGCCTATTTTGTACATTTTGGGAGATTGTATTGTATATTGTACTGTATCTTTGTTGTTGTATTTTGCACTGTCCTGTCTTGTTCTTGCACTATGTTTATTATAATTATAATAATTATTATTATTATTATTATTTATCATGCACCAACAGACCAAGGCAAATGCTTCATAGGTGAAGCCTACTTGGCTAAATAAAAATCTGAATCTGAATCTGCATCATTATGACTACTAGCCATTACGGCGATGAACCATTACAGCCACTACCCTACCTGCCACGGCCCCTGAGGAGATGGTAGCCACCATGGGGCTCTGGCGTGAGCTGACCCTGCTGAGGGGCTTGAAGAGCAGGCCGTCCCTGGCCATGGCATACAGCACGCGGGGCATGGGGAACATGGAGCCCAGCAGGCTACAGAGACACACAAACACACACACACACACACACAGCTTTGTAGAGATATTATATACTATTGCTATGTTTTCCGCCTATAAAACAGCGTTTGAAGACAGATCAAACTATCGCCTGACTGACAGATCGACCGACTAACAGACCCACAGAAAGTCGGACATGGTGACATCATTGAAGGGGTAACAAGTTAAGCCCGTTCTGTTGCCGTACCTGGTGGAGAGGGCGCAGAGCGAGCCCACGGCCACCACGTACTTGGCGGGCCCCCAGCCGATGTACTCAAAGGCCACAGGCAGCGGGCTGTTGACGTTCAGCAGGTAGTAGGGCATCATCAGGGTGAGGGCGGCAGACACGGCAAAGTACGCCACGAAGCAGATAAGCAGCGACGCCACAATGCCCAGAGGAATAGACTTCTGGGGGTTCTTCACCTCCTCACCTAAGGAGATAAAGGGAACTGTCAGCCACACTGAGATGAGAGTTACAGTAGATGCCCAAACATACACCTCAAACCCAGCTTCTCGACTCTCACTGCTGAACTTAAACATGGCCAAATACTACAACGTAAACAGATAGAAGGCCTCTCACTGACTGGTCAAAGGTGCTGTGTTGTTCCTTACAATGTTTGCTGTTGATCAGTGTATTGACACAAACACGGATTGATATTTCTTACTCGTGGTGGCGATGCAGTCAAACCCGACAAAAGCATAGAAACAGGTGGCCGCTCCGGCCAGGGTTCCATCTAAACCATAGGGGAAGAACCCTCCAACTCCGTATATGGTCCCGTTTTGTGTGGAGTTGAAGTTCCTGAGGGAAGAGAATATCACCTTAGGACCATCATGACCACCACAACCATCTTGCCTTGGGTTAGGGATTAGAGATAGAAACAACCCCATCAACCTCTAACCTCAAACGAAAATTATATACCCTTTCACCCTCATGAAAAGAAAGAAAGAAAAAAAGAAAGAGAAAGAAAGAAAGAAAGAAAGAAAGAAAGAAAGAAAGAAAGAAAGAAAGAAAGAAAGAAAGAAAGAAAGAAAGAAAGAAAGAAAGCATTATTTATTTATTTTGAAAGACATAGGCCTACACAGTGGCGTTCAGGACGGCTTCAGCACTGATCCGCCAGTTGGAGATGTCTCCTTTGATAAAGCCGGAGATGATGACAAACACCAGCACCAGGATGTTGATGGCTGTGAAGATCTTGTTGATAGTTGTCGACTCTTTCACGCCAAAGGCAAGCAAACCTTCAGAGGTGACCAAGGTGAAGAAGATATGAAAGATGATTTGCTTGAGGTCATGGACTCTGAGTACTCACAGCTACAGATTGTATCTTAAGATAACTGACTTGTCAAGGTCTGGCAACAAGTGAGATTATCAAAGCCAATACACTGAAATTGTTGCTATAACATTTACTACCTGCACAACAGTGTCAGCATCTTACAGTTTCAAAGATTGATCAGTGACTTTACCTGCCAGGAGCATAATGAGTGCAGCAGCAAAGAAGTCTGGGTAGGCCGCCAGGCCAGGTAAACCCATGGCAGCGTGCTTGCTAAAGTACTCGCCCATGATGTTCCCTAAGAGGTCATCAAATGTGCCACTCCATGCCCGGGCGACACTGGATGTTCCTAAGGAGATGAGAAGATGAGAGGATCAAATAAAGTTAGGTCATGCCAGAGCATTACAAAAAATGCTTGGAGGCCTGGCCACATCTGGTTAAAAGCATGCTTGTGTGCTGAGATCCAATCAGCAACATGAACATTCTTCAATGGGTAAAACCCACACTGCGTGAGATTGTTGCAAGGTCGTAGATAGCTCATAGCAGGGTCATAGCGCAGAGGTTACATACTGGACCCTTTGCTATTTATAGAGATCATCCTTTCTTAAAGCATCAAGCCAAATGGGCACAGTCATTTCCTTGATTACCTCTGCCCCAGCGAGAGCACAAGGCAAGAGTTTCTGTTTTCGGTGGTGTGCATTGGTCGGTTGGTTCATTCATTGGTTTGTTGGTTTGTTGGTTCTTTAGCAGGATTATGCAAAAACTACCAGAGCGATTTTCATGAAACTCGATGGAAGTGTGTAGCATGGTCCCACTTAGAACCCATTCAATTTTGGAGCAGATCTGAATAATGGAGCGGGACCATGATCCGCCCAAACACCTTCACCTCCCTTCATTTTTTGGACTTCATTGTCAATGGGGGAGATTGAAGCTGAAACAGCTATATCTCGACATGGGGCATGGGAAGGTCACGGAGGCACAGGGTTTGGACTGGCATAAAGCTGGCGTTAAGCTCTCGACCCAATGAATGCAGCAATACTAAACATGTCCTGCTTGCACACGTGCGCGAGCACAGAGCCACAAAATGTATTCAGGGGCAGAGGTCTGTGCTCTCCCGAGCACCATTTCTCATTGGAACTGCGCTCATCCAAACTCTATTTATTGCTGAACAATAAATTAATCATGGTGAATCATCGTTTTATAGCAGGTTCAAGGTTAAAGGTAGTATTACAGTCATGTATTTATGGTTGATCATTAATGGTTTGCAATGTTCCCACAGAACAGATCGTGTTAAGACTAACATGATTTAAACTCAACTTTAGCATGCATTTCATTTGCCTGATATGATCTCTAAGAACAAGGATAGGACTAATAGGTGTGATGCCTACCGATGACATAGGACAGAAGCAGGTTCCACCCAGTGATGAAGGCCAGCAGCTCTCCGACCGTCACGTAGCTGTAGAGGTAGGCAGAGCCTGTCTTGGGGACGCGGGCCCCAAACTCAGCGTAACACAGGCCAGCGAAGATGGAGGCCACGGCTGCGATGAAGAAGGAGAGGATGATGCTGGGGCCTGAAGTGGTCCTGGCCACCTCCCCGGAGAGGACGTAGACTCCTGCCCCCAGGGTGGACCCCACACCCAGAGCCACCAGATCCAGGGTGGTCAGGCAGCGGTTAAAATTGGACTCCTCTCCCTCAGGCTCCAGGGGCTTCTTTCGGGACAGGCTGCCTGCAAAGGACTTCAACCAGTGACAAGCCATCTCTCTTCAGGAGGAGAGAGAGAGAGAGAGAGAGATGGATCAATGAACAAATCGTCAGACCATCCTCACAGTGAATGACTTCTGATTACTGTTCTTTATTCTCCTAATCATTCTAAGCAGACCAAACAAACACTTAAATCGGTTGAGAGACACTTTTCATAGTACATAAAGAATATCAGAGATTTAAAATCTAAGTTTACCCCATCAACAGGACTGTTATTATTATTATTGTTATTGTTACCATTGCTTATTATATTATTATAAGCAAGATTTAGTGTAGTGTAGTTTTGTCATCTAAACTTAATGTGTTATGTTAAATGACATCACTTATCAAGGAAACTTGAAAATGTAGCCAAATCTTAGTTATAGATAAGTTTATACAACATACAACCATTTTACATTGATGAAGTCAAATCATATTTGAGTTTAAACACTGCCATTTGAGATCACAAAATTATGATTACCATGGTATACCATATTAATTATTCCTACTTACTACGAGATCAACATCCACATATTTGACACATTTAGATAAACCCTGAACCACTGATTTATGGACTTCAGTATCAGTTAGACTCTTAATCACTCACTAGCTTCAAAAGACCCCGCCACCAAGTGATCACCTTGCTTCTTTTTTATGAACACTCAAAAAACTATTGAGTTTAGTTTACCAAAAAGAGAAAACATGAACTTGTACGCTTACCTTTTCAGAAATTATTTGCTGCTACAGAGGTGTGCTTGGGAGAGACAATTGATAGCGTTTGTTATTCCTTCAATCTCATTATTCCTTTATGCCCCCTTCTTTATCACCTTTCTGATAGGGGAGTGCTGATGCCGCTGGTTTCCCCTGACGCCCACCGTGTGGAGCAGCTACGCCCTTCTCCAGGCCTGGACTTTACACAAGCAGCACTAACTAACACCAGCCAAGCTCTGCTTTCATAATAAGAAACTAGGAGTGTGATAGAGTGGTTGTAGACTACTCACCTCACCACAGCAAGCATGCTCTTCTGTGTTGTGAGCAGGTACATTCAGAGGCATTCCTCTCCCTCCCTGCTTCGCTGACACAGCTGGGTCACCGGTCGTTACCGAGGAATGGGGAACGGACAGGGACAAACATTAAACCAGAGGAGCGTGTCCCGTGATGAGCTCCAGAGCAACGCTCTCTGAGAAAAATCTCCAAACCAGCGTGAAGTCGTGTAAGTGTGATGTCAGCTGCCACTTAGTTAACCTTTTTTTTTTTTTTTACGATTATGCTGCTTCAGATAAAAGCAGGGACAATCTTTGAATCATACACAGCACCGTGACTTTGGAGATGCCCTTCACAGCAGGATTAGAAACCAACCGAGAGAGACAGGGAAAGGTGAGCCGTGGCTATGAAAAATGCTTTTTCTGTGTTAAAATAAACACTTTTAAAGCAAAACTCTGTATGCGTATATGTGTACTGAGCACTATCCTACTGTATGATAGAGGACCTCTTACAATAATCTCCAACATTTCTGAATTAAATGCACGACAAATAGAACGTCTCAGTCTCTGGCACATAAACTATTTTTCCAAGAGCATGTGATTCGTAAACAAGTCTCGCTGTGTGTGTCTGAGCTGGGCTGGGCCATGACCTGATGTCTGGAGTATCCTGTGGGTCTGTGGATGGAGACCACTCTTCCACAGCGCCCCTCTCCTGCTCCCCTGCCTGCCCCTGGCTCCGTCTCCCTCAGTGGGTGAGAGCTGTCTGGCCGTCTGGCCTAATGGTCCTATGAGATAATGAATCTCGGAGGGACAAAGCAGCTTTCATGGCTTACCCATGGAGCGTGCCGCACACTTACTCTTTGTGAGGAAGCGGCATTCCCCCTCTGGGCTCCCATCAAAGGATCCCTAATCCCCCCAGGTATTCTCCTCAGCAGGCCTGCCTGTCTCCCCTTCATCCCTGTCTGCCTGCGTCTGACTTACCTACCTGTCTACTTCTCTGCCTGTCTGTCTGCCTGCCTGTCTGACTACTGTACTTCTCTGTCTCCCTTCCTCCCTGTCTGACTACTGTACTTCTCTGTCTCCCTTCCTCCCTGTTTGACTCCCTTCCTCCCTGTCTGACTACTGTACTTCTCTGTCTCCCTTCCTCCCTGTCTGACTACTGTACTTCTCTGTCTCCCTTCCTCCCTGTCTGACTACTGTACTTCTCTGTCTCCCTTCCTCCCTGTTTGACTCCCTTCCTCCCTGCCTGACTACTGTACTTCTCTGCATCCCTTCCTCTCTGCCTGGCTACTGTACTTCTCTGCATCCCTGCCTGACTACGGTACTTCTCTGCATCCCTGCCTGACTACTGTACTTCTCTGCATCCCTGTCTGACTACTGTACTTCTCTGTCTCCCTTCCTCCCTGTCTGACTACTGTACTTCTCTGCATCCCTTCCTCTCTGCCTGACTACGGTACTTCTCTGCATCCCTGTCTGACTACTGTACTTCTCTGCATCCCTGCCTGACTACGGTACTTCTCTGCATCCCTGTCTGACTACTGTACTTCTCTACATCCCTGCCTTCCTGCCCAGCCATCCAGCTGCCTAGCTACCGCTCTCCACCTGCGCGCTCACTTAGCCAGCCATGTACAGCGCAGCACCTTTGGCCAGTCTTATGACTCAGGGACAGAGAGGCCTGCACATCCCTACAGAAGAGATAAAGTCCACCGAGCATTAACGCCGAACCCCGGAGGTGTGCTCCAGCCTCTGCTCACGTGAGGACCAGGTTTATTGCGCCGTCAGATAATCAGGAGCTGGACCACACTGAGACAAATTAGAGTACACATGCGTGCCGTCACTTCAGTCACTGAGAAATGTAAAGACAACGTGATAGCCATGACGGAAGAAAATCTGATTATCAAAGCAGTCAACTGTTCACCTGGATATTTGGTAAACATCATTATGAAGCTTCATATTTGAGCATGTTTTAATTCCGAACTTCACTTCACTACACTATTAATAGCCCCTTTATTTATATTATGTCATCATTTGGTCCTGCATGTATAGAGTCCTTACCTTGTCTGTCGTCCCCCAGAGTGAGTCTGGACTGTGTGGAGTGTGGATGTGGTAAATATATCCTCTCTGTTTACTCAGATGAAGCTACATGATTTTTCACAGCAATATATACAAGGCTAGCCTCTGTGACCCTCCCACTCAGTGGAATTAGTCACAAAGTAGCCTTTCTCGCGAGTTATGACCATAATGTGCTCATTATTGCACCAAGGCCACAGGGTGTGATTGTGAGTGCAAATCCTGTGCTGAATGTCAAAAATGCTTTTGTACTGCACTCTGTTCCTTACGCTATGGGTTCTCACTGTATCACATGAGGACATGAATAATAATGTTTATGAAAGCCTACAGTTTGCAGCTGGAGTCACGTTTTCCTTCCAGATGTTTATATAGATGTGGGAGAACTCAAATCTGATAATTCATTTCATTTTCAAGGGGCAATATGGTTTCGAAGCAGTAGAGGGCAGTGTATGACATCTATATACTGTATATGTCCCTTCATCTTTCCCTGGCTGTCTCTACTGTGAAAATACCATCAGTGGACAGCCGCTTGTAGTTTTGAACCCCATGTAAAATGCAGGTCTCGTGCTGTGACGAAACATCTGAGGAAAACATCTTTATTGGATCATGGTGAACCTAATTAGAACTGGCTTGGAATGACATGTTGTATTGGACCTCATCAACACAGGACAGAATCAGACAACAGGCAGTCAGGGATAGGTGCAATGTGTGTGCGTGTGTGTGTGTGTCAGGGAGTCATTTTTGCTAGAGAAGCCCTCCAAAACAGAGCCCCAGTGTTTTGAGACAGGGAGGTGGCCTGATGGAGGCTGTGATTGGTAGTGAGTGAGGCACAGCCAGGCGGTAAGTTGTAAGTTGTAACTTCTCCATTTGAAGCTGGCAGACGCAGAGATACAGTCATGCTTTAGCTATGAGGGGTAGTACGGTCTGCTATGTCCTCTCTCTGTCTCCCGCCCCTCTCACTTTCTCCCCCATCTCATTCCCTCTCCATACTCACTCTTTCACCCTCCCTCCCTCCCTTCTTAGCTCCCTCGCTCCACCTCTCCCTCTCAGCTCTGGTCTTACATTCCTCACTCTCTTACTGGAACGACCGTCTGCAGGGACAGAAATAGAGCAGTCGCAATCTCTCACGCCAGTGCCAGCATGCTGCCACTGGCACTCACATATGAACTCACACAGTCATTCTTCTCTCAAAATGAAGTTCAAACAGTTAGCCTATATTACAGGAAGATATGCTCCTCCATTGATGATTGGTCATAAACTAGGACTGCATAGAATGGGTCTTCTCAAATGTCCCTCAAAATATCCCAGCCCCATTGGTCAGGGAGTCATTTGAGACCTGTCTTTTATTCAAGTGCTTAGTTAGCCTTATATGTATGATAAATAGATAGGCTACTTTATTGATAATGATGATGATGATGATGATGATGATGATGAGTAGCCTAATGGCATGATTGATCAGTCACGTGGAGTGCCTGTGAAATACCCATGTTGTACTGTAGCCTACTTTGTGGGCCAAATGTCACTAGTGAGAACTGTTATTAGCATCAGACCGAAAACAGATGACCTGGCTTTTGTCACACGTGCCAGGAGCAAGCAGATATTCGGCTGAAACACATTCGGCAAAAAGACTGCTGAAGGGACTTCACACTGGCTTCAAGTGTCTTTAAAGTCTTAATAAAGAATGGGGGGTTGTTAAGCAGCGCAAAATTAGACAGGCTTAAGGTAGGTTATACGGTAATTTACCGTAACACCTTTCCTCGTGGGATTCCTGGCTGAGTCCGACTGAGCAAAGACACGTCTAAAAGACGTCTTTTAGATGTCTTTTTCCTCTTTTTCGGACGTCCAAAGACATCCAATTAGGAGCCAGAATGAATGTCTTTTTTTAACGTTCAGATATTGAACCTGTTTTGCACGTCCACAGACGTCTTAGAGGGGTCCAAGCCAGACGTGTGAATATTGAGGGGTCCAGCAGACGAACAAACGGGGTTCAGGACCGACGGACGTTATTAAGACATGATCTGAACGTCTCCCTGGCGTTGCGTGTTTGCTGGGGGACGCATACGCCGCCGGAAAGCGCTGCAGTTCTTACGTCAGAGCCGAGGACAGGCAGCTGGACAGCTGGGGTTTCAGAGAGACTCACCGGACAGAGCTGAGGCTAGAGGACTGCGGCCGGGGACACGATTTGCTCAGACATAATTTCCTAAAAAGGTGAGATAGTTGCCTCTGTGTCGGATGTGTTTAGTGAATGATATCATACACTGCTAAAAATAGACAGATTCACTTTGAGGTTGGAAGTAACGGTAAAAAAACAAAAAAAACTTAGAAATAGCCTTCATAATTATAGGCTCGAATGATGAGAGAGTCTCAGTGTCAAATGCCACATTGGAGGACATTGAAGATGTCTGAATGAAATGATGGGGGCTGAATGAAAATGATTGATAAGGATCTGCAATGCTCCAAAAATCTAAGCTTGATTGTAAGATCATACAGTAGGTTATACTTTTATCTCTGATCCATCACACAGCCCTAAGCTAAAAAGGCTGTTTGGTTTTGGGGGACAGACAGTCATGGGGTGTGGCCCTCCAGGCTGTCTCCAGTGCTTGAATATGTCTGTAAGGTAAACTATACATACTGTAGCTATTTTAGGAAAGCAGTTTTGACATGCTATTCTCATAACTGTTTGTCAGCCATCGTCCCTGTGTGGGAGAAGAACAGAGTTTGAATCAGTCCAACTTTGTAACTTCATTTTTACCTTATTACGTACAGCACAGCTCTGTCCCTGTGTTGTCCTCTGCTACCTTTCTGAATGGATACATTATAGCAGTAGGGAGTGAGTCGCCAAAATATTCCCATGCAACGTGCCTAAATAGTTTAACCACCAGGCCTAACGCCAAGCCAGCACTTTCTGCCAATGCGTCATCTCTGGGTGAACGTTGGGTCAGATTATTCAATTCAAAAGGCCTTCTTCCTTGGCCCCCCTGCGTTTCTCTCCGGAATAATCTCTTCTCCCTCTATGGGATCGTCATGGTGGTGAAGAGCTCATACAGTATAGAACATAATGTCATGCAGTAGCTCTTGCTCAGATAATGCTCTTTAGCGCTGGCAAATGCTGCAGCCCAGCAATAAATAGTAGAATGCAGTCCACCTTTCACGCTGAATGTGCAGTAACCTGACAACCTCATTCAATAATAGCAGACAAGACGATCAGTTCATTGATCTGTAGGGTTCTCACATCTCACACAGTACACCATGAGTTCTTGAACATAATAATCTCACCCAGCAACAATGGCTGCCACATGGATACGAACAGCATCTGAAAAAGAATGTATCTGTGCAATCCTTATTCTCACCTCACCCCTCTCTCCTGTTCACTGTAGGTTTTAAGCTCTTATTTCCTGCTAATCCTTGGGACAGAAGACCAAATACAGGAATGGTGAGTGGTGGCGTCTCTCCCTGTTCCTATCCTTGTGTGTTGCAGTAGCCTGCTGTACCCTACAGGTAGGATGGTGGTGTATCACAGCTCGTTGGCTGGAGCTGTTTTGGGACATTGTTTATGCAGTAATGAGGTGTGGGATGAGATAATGCAACAATAACGGCTATTCCAGTCATTAGCAGCACCAGGCCTAGCTATAGGATCTGTTACACTGTCCATTGTAAAGGAACCATGTCAGCTCTTCCTTTATATCCAGACATCTCACTGACAGATGGACCTGAGAAGACAGTTCCCTAGACTATGGTTCATTGGGACCGGCAGACTGGGCATATGGCGCACCTGGTTCTGTTTCTCAGCAGTACTGAACTCTTGTCCTGACCATTTGGTCAGTGGTTAATAAGCTCCTGTTTCCTGTGTACTGGCAGCCGACAATCCCAGTGTTGAAACATCCCTTCATGTGGCACTGACTTCTTTTGCGAGATAAATACAACTTCGCCACAGCAGCCCCAGACTGGCGTGTTGGCAAGTGCATTGCTGATGCAAGTCGTCGTGCTGATATCTAGCTGATAACATTATTTCCAGATAACACGATTACTCCAATGTTATGGTGAATGAGGAGACAGAGGCCTGTGCTGAATGGATTGTTTTAGAGTTGCTGCTAGGGGCCTGCTGTTTTACCCTAGATCCTGTTGAATGACGAGACACAGGTGTTTGCTGAAAAGTTTGTTTAGGGTGATGGTAGTTGCTAGGGGCCTGTTGTTTTCGATCCTGTTGCTATGGAGGTGAAGCTCCCCCAGCTGTCCCGAGGAGTGATGGTCACTGTGGTAATGCTTCAGCAGCGGTGCTTCTGAGCATGTGCAGCGGCCCCTTGGCTGGAGTGATATTGGCTCAATGCCTTGATGCAGTAGGAATCTTCAAGCAACTGCAGGAAGAGAAGTTTAAGATGTAGGCCTGTGAGCAGACAGAAGATTTATACTAAAATGAAGTGTCCTTCTACACCTACTCAGACCTGTGGCCTTTGAGCCAGACAGCGCTAAAGGGAAATCTGTATGCAGATTGCATCGCTTTTAGGATAGGGCCACAGAAATGTCTGCGTTTGATCAGTTTGGTTTTAATCAGTTAAATGATGATCGTAACTTGTTCTGCAGAGCTGTTGAGCTATTCTCGATTGTCACTGCTGACTGGAGGTTAGTGGGCTGTATTGCAGACCCCTACCGATGAGAGCAGGTCTCTCTGGAAGTAACTTGACTCTCTGTTCCTCCCACACACACACACAGCATGTCTGCTGATCTGGTGGTGTGTGTGTGTGTGTGGAGCGGGGAGTGGGGGGCAGTTGTAGGTGGGGGAAAGACAGCTGTCAGCTGTCTAGCACCAGGGCAAGGCAGGCAGGGCCTCGGGGGGGGGGGGGGCTGTACCCACCCAGGCTCCTGGCACTGACCCCTGGCCTAGCCACCCACACCCCTCTGTGTCTGTAAGGAAACCTGCTCTGGACCAAGCCTGTTAGGCCTGGGCTACACGACGTTCAGATGAGAACGGGAACATGAACAAAATGAGAATGACCTTGAGGTTATACGAGCGTTTTATCAGCGTCTCCAGAAGTTATCGAGTTCACATGGACATGCTTATCACAGCACCATTCACAACACTGGACAGGCGCGTGCCGGTTGTAAACAGACCCTGACCGTTATTTATTTTCTTCCTAAATAAACTTTTCGAAAGCATTTATTTAGGGCTGTCTGTCTTCAACCAAAGGAAATCTTGGTCAGCCTGTTCTCAGGCCTACGTTTCCAAATTAGGGTGAATCTATTTGTTAGTAATTAACTAGTAGGCCTATTCATTATTCAGGATAAGCTTTATTGCTCGACTAATAGAATCTTGGTCGGACCAGAGTATTTCTATCAAGCAATTCCAGGCCAGCACGAATCCAATCCTACAATCCTACAATCACATTCTGGGCTGAGAAATGATGTTGTGTTATAATTTACCTGTACAATAGCTGAACGCGCATCATCGAGGTCACCTTTGCCAGCTCACATGAGGGCGAAATCCAGGAAAAGGAGAACGAAAACCCCCTTTGCAGCATTCTCGAAACCTCACTGGTTTTGACAACACAAACACTGTGGCCGTGTGACTGCGAAGTGTTAACGAGACCCAAAAGACCCGGAAACGGGTGGAAGCAAGCTTAACCCAGGCCTCAGTCTGATGGCCATTGAACCCACTTTCTGAACTGACTCATTCACTTCTAGAGTAATATAGTGACTTAGAGTGAACTATACTCTGAACTATACTCCTATTTAACTTTCCCAATAAAGAATTGGTTAATTAACATGATATAGTTGACTTAACCTATCCAGTGAAGTGGCTGACAGGTACATGAATTATCTTGCAGGGTTTCAGAGGCACGATAACATACGCTCCAGACTTCGATCCCAGCACTGATGCTGAGACTCTCTACAATGCCATGAAAGGCTTAGGTGAGTGACCCAAGAGTGACCACGCCTGTGACTGACCCAAGAGTGACCACGCCTGTGAGTGACCCAAGAATGACCACGCCTGTGACTGACCCAAGACTGACCACGCCTGTGACTGACCCAAGACTGACCACGCCTGTGACTGACCCAAGAATGACCACGCCTGTGACTGACCCAAGAATGACCACGCCTGTGAGTGACCCAAGACTGACCACGCCTGTGACTGACCCAAGACTGACCACGCCTGTGAGTGACCCAAGACTGACCACGCCTGTGAGTGACCCAAGACTGACCACGCCTGTGACTGACCCAAGAATGACCACGCCTGTGACTGACCCAAGACTGACCACGCCTGTGACTGACCCAAGAATGACCACGCCTGTGACTGACCCAAGACTGACCACACCTGTGCCGCCAAGAGAGTACAGCTCTAGCTCTCTAGATCTGTGCCACCAATTGCCCATTGTTCATGGAAGAGCAAAAACATTGAAGGGCAGTGAACAGGCGTGCACATTTTTTACCAGTAGACATGGTGTTTCCTGTGTTTTCATACCAGTAGACATGGTGTTTCCTGTGTTTTCATACCAGTAGACATGGTGTTTCCTGTGTTTTCATACCAGTAGACATGGTGTTTCCTGTGTTTTCATACCAGTAGACATGGTGTTTCCTGTGTTTTCATACCAGTAGACATGGTGTTTTCTGTGTTTTCATACCAGTAGACATGGTGTTTCCTGTGTTTTCATACCAGTAGACATGGTGTTTCCTGTGTTTTCATACCAGTAGACATGGTGTTTCCTGTGTTTTCATACCAGTAGACATGGTGTTTTCTGTGTTTTCATACCAGTAGACATGGTGTTTCCTGTGTTTTCATACCAGTAGACATGGTGTTTCCTGTGTTTTCATACCAGTAGACATGGTGTTTCCTGTGTTTTCATACCAGTAGACATGGTGTTTCCTGTGTTTTCATACCAGTAGACATGGTGTTTCCTGTGTTTTCATACCAGTAGACATGGTGTTTCCTGTGTTTTCATACCAGTAGACACGGTGTTTCCTGTGTTTTCATACCAGTAGACATGGTGTTTCCTGTGTTTTCATACCAGTAGACATGGTGTTTCCTGTATTTTCATACCAGTAGACATGGTGTTTCCTGTGTTTTCATACCAGTATACAGTACATGGTGTTTCCTGTTTTCATAACATTAGCCATGGTATTTCCTATTTTCATACCAGTAGACATGGTGTTTCCAGTTTTCATAACAGTAGACATGGTTTTTACTGTTTTCATACCAGTAAAGTACACATGGTGTTTCCTGTGATTCCTGTGTTCCTTTGTTCCACACAGGCAGTGATAAGGAGGCCATCTTGGACTTGGTCACCTCCAGAAGCAATGACCAGAGGCAGGAGATCATTGCGGCGTACAAGTCCAATTTCGGACAGGTATAGTATAGAAGTCTGTATTCCCATCTAAATCAGTGACATATTTCACAATGTTATGTTACATTATGTTATCAGACAAATATGTTCAACCAGTATTTTCTGCTGTGGAATACTTGTATTAAGACACATTCTAAAGGGAAACATGCTCAAATGTGATTTTTCCAGGACCTGATCGATGACCTGAAATATGAACTGACTGGTAAGTTTGAGCGCCTTATTGTCAGTTTGATGAGGCCCCCAGCTTACCACGACGCCAAGGAAATCAACGATGCCATCAAAGTAAGATAGCAAAAGCCTTACCCTGTACACTCACTTCATATACCCTCCAGGTCTGGAGGACTAGAACGTTGCAGAATATGTTTGCGTAGTGCTTGTGATAAGTGAACATGGTGGATTTGTACTCATTGTGAATCTGGTTCATTTTCAGGATGCTGGAACAGACGAGAAATGCCTGATTGAGATCCTGGCCTCCCGGAACAATCAGCAGATCCACGACATGGTCGACGCCTACAACGATGGTAGGATCCTTTGTTATCAGATGTTCTAGCATATTTCCGTCCCAGTGAAAGCTGCGTCAAACGACAACCTGCGTCTTGTGTATCGTCAGCTTACGGCACGGACATTGAGGAGGACGTGATAGGGGACACCTCAGGGCACTTTAAGAAGATGCTGGTAGTTTTGCTCCAGGTCAGTGTGGCTTCAATAAAAAGTTGCAGCACCAGAACTGTGATCGCTGGTGACAGTGGCTTGTCCATGGGAAACCAATGCCCACAGTCATTCCATTAACCTGGCTACTGTTGAAGGCTGAGGTTCTGCGTGTTCCTTCCTACAGGGGACCAGAGATGAGACAGGTGTGGTGGACGCAGACCTGGTGGAGCAGGATGCACAGGTGAGAGTCTAGACGCCTTAACCTCTTCATAATCTAGTCCTAACCTCTATAATCTAACTCTAACCTCTTCATAATCTAGTCCTAACCTCTATAATCTAACTCTAACCTCTTTATAATCTAACCCTAACCTCTTTATAATCTAACCATAACCTCTTTATAATCTAGTCCTAACCTCTATAATCTAACCCTAACCTCTATAATCTAACCCTAACCTCTATAATCTAACCCTAACCTCTTTATAATCTAACCCTAACCTCTTTATAATCTTGACGTTTTTGTGGACCCCAGGAAGGCTAGTGGTCACCCTGACCGTGACTAATGGGGATCCAAATAAACAGCAAACAATTTCAACCGCTTCGCCCACCTCTTACGCTCCCGTCCACTTCCTCCCCCTCCTCCGAGACGCGTCCCTCACTTCCTGTCTTCCTGTCCAGGACCTGTTCGCGGCTGGAGAGGAGCAGTGGGGGACAGACGAGGCCAAGTTCATCATGTTGCTGGGGAACCGCAGTGTGACCCACCTCCAGATGGGTGGGTACCCAGTCCTGGGGCACACTAACACAGGAGTGTTACATCTCTAGACCTACCTCACACTCACCCTGGACCCGGGCCCAGCAGGCCTCTCACTTCACACCCAAGCCACTGAAGCCAATTACTCAGTCACATAACTCAGTCATGTACTATGTAACAATACGTACCTACTTAGTACCTAATCTTTGAAGCCACCATGGGTTTAATATGCAAATTAGGAAGGCTAATATCAAATATAGGTCCATGTTTACGGTCATTTTCGCCCCGTTCTCTCTTTGCATGCAGTGTTTGATGAATACCAGAAGATAGCTGAGAAGTCCATCGAGGACAGCATCAAGAGTGAGCTCTCTGGGGACTTTGAGAGACTGATGCTGGCAGTTGGTAAGTGTGACCTCTCTTTGATCTGATTTAGCCCTCTGAATATAGGCCACTGTGCTGTTGTGGGCCTGGGTGTCACAAGTCTCTCATTCACCATGTCCTCTGTGTTGTGTTGCCACAGTCCAGTGTATAAGGAGCGTCCCGATGTACTTTGCCAAGCGCCTCTACAAATCAATGAAGGTAAAATCTAGTCTATTCAGTCATGCTCAGACTGAAAATAGCTCCTTAGCCTAGCCTGTGTCTTGTCAGAAATAGATAGCTATAAGCAATGGGGGCATATTTCCTGCTGGTATTCCATGACTGGAGACTTGAAAATAACTAGCATTACATTAAAGCATGGGGTTAGATTTGATCCAGTACCCTACATAGCTTACTGTGGTTTAAACATTAGCCCCCCCCCTCTCTCCATCGGTCTCTCTCTCTCTTTCTCTCTTTCTCTCTCTCTCTCTCTCTCTTTCTCTCTCTCTAGGGTCTGGGCACAGCTGACAACACCCTGATCAGGATCATGATCGGTCGCGCAGAGATCGACATGCTGGACATCCGGGAATGCTTCCGTCTGGGCTATGAGAAGTCACTATATAACATGATTCAGGTGAAGTCACTGTATAACATGATTCAGGTGAAGTCACTATATAACATGATTCAGGTGAAGTCACTGTATAACATGATTCAGGTGAAGTCACTATATAACATGATTCAGGTGAAGTCACTATATAACATGATTCAGGTGAAGTCACTATATAACATGATTCAGGTGAAGTCACTATATAACATGATTCAGGTGAAGTCACTATATAACATGATTCAGGTGAAGTCACTGTATAACATGATTCAGGTGAAGTCACTATATAACATGATTCAGGTGAAGTCACTATATAACATGATTCAGGTGAAGTCACTATATAACATGATTCAGGTGAAGTCACTATAACATGATTCAGGTGAAGTCACTGTATAACATGATTCAGGTGAAGTCACTGTATAACATGATTCAGGTGAAGTCACTGTATAACATGATTCAGGTGAAGTCACTATATAACATGATTCAGGTTAAGTCACTATATAACATGATTCAGGTGAAGTCACTATATAACATGATTCAGGTGAAGTCACTATATAACATGATTCAGGTGAAGTCACTATATAACATGATTCAGGTGAAGTCACTATATAACATGATTCAGATGAAGTCACTATAACATGATTCAGGTGAAGTCACTATATAACATGATTCAGGTGAAGTCACTATATAACATGATTCAGGTGAAGTCACTGTATAACATGATTCAGGTGAAGAACCTTAGTTGTCCCCCACCCAGCAATGCCGAATCTCAGTGTTCAAATCAAATGAATTGATCCTGCCTAGAACGGTCAACCGAAATATCATTAACCCTCCTAACCCTACAGGACGACACTTCTGGGGATTACAAGAGGACTCTGCTCAACCTATGTGGGGGAGATGATGAGTAAGTTATGGGTGCTGCTATAGCTGTGTCCTGCAGTGGGCTACAGTGACCAGAGGGGGGCGATAGAGTTCTATTATACAGTAATGCTCCATTATGGGAGAGTCAATGAAACCTGTTCCA
The DNA here is from genome assembly GCF_949987555.1 of Borostomias antarcticus. Classification (NCBI taxonomy): domain Eukaryota; kingdom Metazoa; phylum Chordata; class Actinopteri; order Stomiiformes; family Stomiidae; genus Borostomias; species Borostomias antarcticus. Next base: position 5,792,570 of record NC_140247.1, on the reverse strand, counting down.
AAGGAAGCATCACACCAAGGAATGGAAGGTTTCAGTTTGATACCAAGTTCTTAAAAACTGAGAGGAAATAGCGAAAAAAAAGAGTTGAAGTTGAAGTATACCAGTTGGCTGTCAGCAGCAGTAAAACTCTGGGGTTCTCTAACGTGGTGATGTTTTGAAAAGAGCAAGTCTGCTAAAAGCAATGGAACATGATGTCATCGCTGGGTCTGTATCTCAGGATAGATGTCTTATCTGAGGCAGTGCTCGGCCCTATCTAGATGATGTGTACTGTAGCTCAGCTGGGTGTGCCGGGTATGTGTTGAGTTGACTCACTGTTACTGACATAATTTCAGCTTAGCTGGAGAATTCTTCCCTGAAGCCGCTCAGCTAGCCTACAAGATGTGGGAAATAAGTGCCATGACCAAAATACAGGTTTGGCCCCGTCCATCAATCCATCCATCCGTCCGTCCATCCGTCAGTCTGTCCGTCCGTCCGTCCCTCCGTCCGTCCCTCCGTCAGTCCATCCATCCATCCATCCATCCATCCATCCATCCATCCATCCATCCATCCATCCATCCATCCATCCATCCATCCCTCCATCCATCCATCCATCCATCCATCCATCCCTCCATCCCTCCATCCATCCGCTCACAGTGTAGATGTGTCACAGCATGTTTTGGCATTGGCAATGGCATGCATCAAATTACCGTCCGGGCCCCTGCAACAATCTAGTCCCTCTGGTGCCCCAAACTCATGGCAGATAGCGCCTCCATGCTCAGACAGCAAAGCCTTTGTCTGCTCCGAGATAGGATCAGAATGCTGTTCATTTTACAAATTGGAGCGCTGAAATACAACCAGTTTCTGTTACAATGCCCCCTGTCCCCCAACCCTGGCCCAAGGGGCATGCGAATGTCACCAAGATCCCAACGCTCAGACCAACAAAAGGCTTCCTCTCTGTCTGATTATCAGATTGAGTTGTTTTTCACGCCACCCTTCTTCCTCTCTGCTGGTGTCATGACCTATGACCCTGTGATGGCGTTCACCCCCCTCAAAGGTCAAGGGAATATTGTCACAAAGCTTTATCTAAAGATTACAGACAGCCGATTGAAATATATAATTAGATATTTCATGACAATAGCTGACATTTTGTGCCTGCCTGTGCTGCAGACCTTTGCATGTTTATGAATGTGGCCCTCTGGGTCCAGTGTCGTTAGATCAAGGGTTGTGTGGTTCGAAAACTGCTTTGCTTTGCACAGTGCATGTGTGTGTGTGTGTGTGTGTGTGTGTGTGTTTGTGTGTCTATGGTGTATTATATTTCACTCTTGTCCTCTCTCATCTTCTCTGTGTCCTACTGTAGCTGAGAGGAACAGTTCGTCCTGTTGCAGACTTTGACCCTGCCAGCGATGCTCAAGCTCTGAGAAAGGCAATGAAAGGATTTGGTAAGCAGCCTCTCACTGGAAAATACATTTTTTGTATTTGGATGATTTCCATTTCTACTCTAATAAAGTATGATAACATTGTAATCTAACAGTTTTGATAATGTCACTTCATGTCATTCTTAAAGGCACGGATGAAGATGCCATCATTGACATCGTTGCTCAGAGAAGCAATGAGCAGAGACAAGAGATCAGGCAGGCCTTCAAATCTCTTCTGGGAAGGGTAAGATTAGCTGAGAATAAGACATACTCCTCTTCTGCTTACATTACACCAGCAGATTTGTTCGAAGTCCCTGGATGCATTTGCGATAGGAATTGTGATAAGCACATCTAATTCCTAGAGCTTTTCTTCCATGGGTACGAGATGACATCATTCCAGTGAGTGTGGGTGTGGCCAGCCCCCATTTTGTTCCAGACCACTGACCTCATCATACTGGCTACATATTCCCACAACCACCGCAGATAAGATGCCAACCTAGGCCAGCCTATGAACATGTGTTCTGTTCTCTCCATGTCCCAAAGGATCTGATGAAAGATCTGAAGTCAGAGCTGTCTAAGAACCTGGAGAGGCTGATCATCTCTCTCATGCTGACTCCAGCAGAGTTTGATGCCAAGATGATGAGGAAAGCAATCGAGGTAGGAGGTGCTGCCTGTCTCTACACGCGATAACATCAGCAAGGCTGATGAATATCTAGTGGGTTACTACACAACAGACAACCTACTGGCCAATTCCTCCAGGGGCGGACTGGTGTGTGTGTGTTGGATATGATCGTGTCTGAAACAGCCATGTAGGTGTTTTTTGCTGCAACAAATTATGCCACAGTGGCCTGGGCCAAAGTAGCATAACTATTGGTTCACTGATATGAGGTGACCAATCAAGGAAGTGACAGAGAGAGGGAGGGGTATACTGTAGAGTGTGTGTGTTTTCCCATGTGTCACAAACCGGGCCGTACGGCCGTGACAAAAGAGGGAGGCACATAGAATCAACTAGGGATAAACAAAGGGATTTACTATAAATAAATTAAATAACATAAAGTAACTTAAACTAAAGTAATCAAGGTGTGTGTAGTCAGCAGTCAGAAGTGTCACACAATAATCACATGGGAAAACAGATGCAAATATACTACTCACTGCACATAGAAATATACAATATAAATATAAGCATTGTAGCTTAACGTTTTGGAAAAACAAGTGGGATCTAAACCCCCTCTGTTCTGACAGGGTGCTGGCACAGACGAGCACGCCCTGATCGAGATCCTGGTCACCAGGACTAACGAGGAGATCCACGCTATGAACGCAGCCTATGAGAATGGTGAGCAATGCGTCTGCCTCAACAATCTGCTCGCTTCCTGTGACACCTATGGCTGCCTTTAGGGGGAGGCCCTCCTCATGTAATGGCGGTTGGGCCTATCAATATGTAACTGTGTCATTCCAGCTGGTTAAAAAAAAACACACAAAAAAAAACACAATTATTTGACCTAATTGTCATAAAACTGTACAGCTTACAAGATGACCTTGGAGGAGGCTATCCAGTCAGACACCTCAGGTCAATTCTGTCGGATTCTCGTCTCGCTGGTGCAGGTAATCTCCTCGTACATAATACACTGTTAGCCAATCAACTCGAAGACAGTATTGCGCCTTGACCAATCATCTCTCCTCAGGGAGCCCGAGAGGAGGGTCCTGCGGACATGGGCCAAGCTGATGAGGACGCCCAGGTGAGTATGTCCTGAAATGGCTCCCTCTCTTCCTTTCTGTTTGGTGTTCAGTAAATCTTACTGATTTACTGAACACGGTACACAGAGTCACAGCGATGGGTTAAGATTCTGAGGCCTTGCTGTTGTTGTACTTTTCAGGAACTTGCTGAAGCTTGCAATGCAGACTCTGATGATATGGAGATGAAGTTCATGAGTATCCTGTGTACCAGGAGCTTCCCACATCTGAGGAGAGGTACTGTAGAACTCTGTAGGAGGCGAGACAGAGAGGCGTCCGAGACTGAGGTCATATGCTCAGCCACATAGCTCTGTTTGTATCCAATAATGCTGCATTCATGTCCTCTCAGCATTCATATTAGTAGATAGTGGAATCCACAGATATATGATGTTTGACGTGTCATTCCTGTCCATAGTGTTCCAAGAGTTTGTCAGATGTTCCAACAAGGACATCGAACAGATCATCAAGAAGGAGATGTCGGGAGACGTTAAAAACGCCATGTATGCCATAGGTAAGGGTCGATTCCTCCATTGATTCATGTCTTGTCTGGGAAGCCTATGGATTTGGGTACGGAAAGCTACCCTAGAAAATGACCTGTCTCTTTTGTCCCTCCGCAGTTCGCAGTGTAAAGAACCAGCCCTCTTACTTTGCTGACCGTTTGTACAAAGCCATGAAGGTACAGTAGTAGATCTGTTTTCGTCTCATATATCTTTGCCAGTCATGCTAGCGTGGATGCTACAGTACCATAGCTGTGGATGCTACAGTACCATAGCTGTGGATACTACAGTACCATAGCTGTGGATGCTACAGTACCATAGCTGTGGATGCTACAGTTGTTGTGTAGATGTTGTTTCTGTGCACGATTGCTTTGTGTTGTACTCCTGTCCTCCTCAGGCAGAGTAGAGGTTGCTAACAGTAAGAGCTAATGGATATGTGAGTAAACCAGGCCTCCTCTCCTCTCCTCTCCTCCCCTTCACTCCCCCCCTCTCCTCTCCTCTCCTCTCCTCTCCTCTCCTCTCCTCTCCTCTCCTCTCCTCTCCTCTCCTCTCCTCTCCTCTCCTCTCCTCTCCTCTCCTCTCCTCTCCTCTCCTCTCCTCTCCTCTCCTCTCCTCTCCTCTCCTCTCCTCTCCTCTCCTCTCCCCCCTGCAGGGCTTGGGCACAGACGACAGGGCACTGATCCGTATCATGGTCTCACGCTGTGAGGTTGACCTTTTCAATATTCGCAAAGAGTTCAAAGAAATACACGACGCCTCCCTCCATGAATTCATCCAGGTAGAAACGATGGTTGTAAGTCCCAAAACTTTCTTAGCCCATTAACACATTGGTTTGTACTCTCTGTCTGCCTCTTTGTGTCCTAGTTAAAGATGTCTCTCTATCTATTTGTCTGTGTGTTGTTTTGTTCTGTGCTTGTTGCACATCCTCCTTATGGTGGGGTGGTGGGGGGCGGTGC
>NC_140247.1:5695495-5782995 GCF_949987555.1 Borostomias antarcticus | reverse complement strand
GGGTCCTGGGTTGAGGTGAGTCGAGGATGGAAGTGAGAGAGCAGAAATAAGACATTTTGGACCAAGTTTAAAGTGTTGCATGGACAACATACTGTCTCGCTCTTTGCTATTGGGCCAATCATGGATAGAACATGGTGTAAATGCTGATGATAAGGGTTGACCTCTTGTAGACTTCCACAAGATGTCACTATTACGCTTAAGTGAGCAGTTTCTCCGTCAACATGATCTGCTTGAGAATACAGTGACAATTGCATTGCATTGCATTTTGCATAGTAACCATCATTTAGAATGGGTTAGGGAATTTCAGCCTAATTAAATGTCAGTAGGCTAGACTACCTACACTGCATTAATGCATCTGCAGATATAATCACCGTGGACATAATAAATCACTACAAACTAGAATTGTTAGATTAAAGCCCTTAACTATGAAGCTGTAGTGTTGCAAATATTCTTTAGAAAAAGAATGCATATTGTGTAAGTGTTGCCTGTTTGGCCTTTGAACTGCGGCGAGCCTCTGGGAACCACAGCTGTTCACATCAGACGGTCGAGGCGGAATTTCCCAGGTTCCATCAGACAGAACCACTTCCGCATAGATGTCCTGTCTGGGTTCCATCAGAACCACTTCCGCATAGATGTCCTGTCTGGGTTCCATCAGAACCACTTCCGCATAGATGTCCTGTCTGGGTTCCATCAGAACCACTTCCGCATAGAGGTCCTGTCTGGGCAGACGAAGAGGCCCCTGAGCTGAGAGGTAGCTAGCAGCCATCACCAGCCCCAGATCCATCTGTTCTGGGTTTATCCTCAATTTAACTATCTGACAACTGCGGCGTTATGTTTCACAGGGTAATGGTTGGTAGCAGACTGTAGATGTGTTGTGATAGAGGGTTAGCTTGCTTGGTAGCAGACTGTAGATGTGTTGTGATAGAGGGTTAGCTTGGTTGGAAGCAGACTGTAGATGTGTTGTGATAGATGGTTAGCCAGGGTAAACGGTTGGAAGCAGACTGTAGATGTGTGGTGCTAGATGGAAGCAGACTGTAGATGTGTGGTGCTAGATGGAAGCAGACTGTAGATGTGTTGTGCTAGATGGTTAGCTTGCTTGGTAGCAGACTGTAGATGTGTTGTGCTAGATGGTTAGCTTGCTTGGAAGCAGACTGTAGATGTGTGGTGATAGATGGTTAGCTTGCTTGGTAGCAGACTGTAGATGTGTTGTGCTAGATGGTTAGCTTGCTTGGAAGCAGACTGTAGATGTGTGGTGATAGATGGAAGCAGACTGTAGATGTGTTGTGCTAGACGGTTAGCTTAGCGTAGCTAGCCTGCTGGCCGGTTACTAGCAGAACCAGTTGCTCTGCTGGGTAGATACCGTTAGCATGCTAGCAGCTAGCCAGATGCTCACTACCTAGGTAGCTACGTTACTGTCCTGTCTTTAGTCACAGGCATGTTATCGCTGACCCTAGTTACTCAGCTAACGTCTCTCGAGAAACGGACACGGCGAGGTTTGGACCAGTGTGTTTAGTCTAGCTTACTCAGTGTGTTTAGTAAAGCTTACTCATGGACGATGTATCACTTTGCTAGCTGATGTGAGCTAGTGCTAGCTGGGCTCTGTAGCAGGTAGCTAGGCGTTTATGCGAGTCTCCCTTTCTCTGCTCCAGAGTGAGGGCTCGCATCATCTAGCTAGCTATCGGTTAGATGGAGAGAGCAACATCGGTTAGATGGAGAGAGCAACATCGGTTAGATGGAGAGAGCAACATCGGTTAGATGGAGAGAGGTTAGATCGGTTAGATGGAGAGAGCAACATGCTGTCCATATGCGAGTTGAATCACCAAGCATTGTGTTTAGCTAGTCAGAGCTTTGTTAGATCTAGTCAGAGCTTGGTTAGATCTAGTCAGAGCCTTGTTAGATCTAGTCAGAGCTTTGTTAGATCTGGTCAGAGCCTTGTTAGATCTAGTCAGAGCCTTGTTAGATCTAGTCAGAGCTTGGTTAGATCTAGTCAGAGCCTTGTTAGATCTAGTCAGAGCTTTGTTAGATCTAGTCAGAGCTTGGTTAGATCTAGTCAGAGCTGTGTTAGATCTAGTCAGAGCTTTGTTAGATCTAGTCAGAGCTGTGTTAGATCTAGTCAGAGCTTTGTTAGATCTAGTCAGAGCTTGGTTAGATCTATTCAGAGCTTTGTTAGATCTAGTCAGAGCTGTGTTAGATCTAGTCAGAGCTGTGTTAGATCTAGTCAGAGCTTTGTTAGATCTGGTCAGAGCTGTGTTAGATCTAGTCAGAGCTTTGTTAGATCTGGTCAGAGCTGTGTTAGATCTAGTCAGAGCTTTGTTAGATCTAGTCAGAGCTGTTAGATCTAGTCAGAGCTGTGTTAGATCTAGTCAGAGCTGTGTTAGATCTACCTAGTAACTCGGTGCTCGCTTGCCATGTTTATCTGTGATCAGGGAACCGTGTCCTAGCTGGACTGGATACTTCCGATCAATTATGAACGAGGAGAGAAAGAGAGGCCGAAAAGACAAAGTGGTAAATGGACTGCATGGTACCGAGCACTGCCTGCCATCACGTCCTCAAGTGACAACCTCATCAGCTGGATATCATCTGTCCATGTAGCTGTCATTTTACTGTATCGTTCATTATGTAGGCTTTGTGTTTTTGATTGACAGCTTGGACTCGCTTGCCTTTCATTGTGTTCTCATCTCATGCTGTGTCATTTGGCTGCTGAACGTTTTATACGACAATATCTTATTTTCAGCCTCTAAGGGGTGTCTTGAATTTGTATAACATTTACAATGAGTCACTCAATGACTTGACAGCTTAATGGTGTAGCTTACATTCAAATTGTTTCCAGAAATAGATTTGCAGAAGTCCCCTTTGATGACTGGCAGTCAAATATTACCCTTTGCATTGTAAATGGTGTAGGGGAGCCAGAGCAAATATGTGATGTGATCAAGCCTCTATTTCTATCCTCTCAAAGGGTATTATAGTGTTTGTTTAGAGTAATGACAGCCTAAACATTCTTGTCCTGCCTATTTGTTTCTCTCAAAGTAGTTCCTTCCAGTCTTCAAGCCTTTCTAATTACACGTTGTGTAGGGAACAAGTGCAGCCTGTGTCCTCCCTCTGTAAAGACAAAGACGCTGACCTTTCTGTTTTATCTCCCCCAGTATAGAGCTCCGTGCCTGGTGAGTGAGGCGGTGGCGATGGAGGGAAAGGGCCCGTACCGCATCTACGACCCGGGCGGGGGCGAGGCCAAGGCCAAGGCCAGGGAGGAGGCCGGCGGGGGAAGCAGCTACCGGCTGCTCCTGGAGGAGAACAGCGTGCTGAGGGAGAGGATGAAAGGCCTGAAGAGTTTAGGTAAGACCTCTAGGCTGGCGGAGGGCGCTGAACCTGCGCTGCGCGTGGAGCGCGGCCTCTCGTGTTAGCCTGCTGACAGCGCTGCATGGGCTGAGGACTGATGGGAGATATTCTAAACGAATACAGACGTGAGAGGATGCTGATATTTCTGGTCTAGTGAACCTGTTGCTCACTGTGTATCTTGTTGTATGTAGCTGCGTGCGGCTGGTAGGAGACGTATTGGTGACCGTTACTAATCGCTACAGAGCACAACCTTTAGTTCACCATACTTATTGTAGCTAGGGATGCACCAATTTAGCCTGTCGGACAATTTTCGCCTTGTTGACTGCAATCGGCCTATCGGCAAATGAGATGACATTCACCGATGGCAGTGACTGATTTGTATCTTTGATTTGTATTTTTTTTTAAATAGATATTTTATAGATTTTCTAATTGCTTTTACATTGATATTTAATCACATTAAATTTATGTTAGTTAAAAATATTTTTGTCGGCTATGTAAGTACTGAATAATTATTTTCATGGAGTAGGTAGTTGGATAGCAGGATAAAAAGGCTTTTGAAACAGTTATTTTTCACAAAAAGAATCACGTCATGTGAAATATTATTAAAGGTTGTTTCCTAAATGCGAATGATGGAATGTGTGCTCATTCAAAGATAGTGTGATGAAGGGCTGAAAGACTTCAGTTCAATATTTATTTTTATAGTCAAAATTGATTTGTTTCCCAAACATGGGTATCGGCCCAGAATTTCACGTTGGGTCCATCCCCAATTTGATCGTAGCTTGTCAATGTGGTGGCGCTTTGACAGCGCAGCAGCACTCTCATCGGTCCAAACTGACCATGTGACTCATGACTCACACATGTTTATTTTCTCATGTGGAACGTTCCAGGTGGAATGTGGGGAAACCTGATTACATTCTTTAGCAACGCGCTGTCGTCTTCGCAGTGAATGTCTCTCCAGTGAGTGTGTGCGCCTAAGTGACACTGTGTGGTTCTGTCATGAGTCACGTAAACGGTCCTAGCTTCTGTCGGTTGGATTCTCATGGTCCACCTCCAGACCAGACGAGTCAGGCTCAGCTAACATGTTGTCACTGTTGACACCGCTGCAGTGTCCCAACCCAGGGCTCTGTGAGAACAACCCAGGTGAATGAAGATTAGATTTAAGCCCAAGGCAAAGATTCGACATTGATCGTTTGGAACGGTCTGCGGCTGGTTGTCTGTGTAGGAGACCTGCTGGAGGAGTCCCAGACAGAGGCGTCCCGCCTGCGTCAGAGGGTGGAGGAGCTGGTGAGAGACAACGAGGCCCTCAAGTCCTCCAGCTTCGCCACGAGCCTGTGTATGGGAGGACCCATCCAGACAGAGACACAGGGTAGGTCCAATCACTCTCACTGGCTGTAGGTTGCAATAAATGTAGCACACTATTAGTGTTTTGTTTTTGTTTTGTTTATTAGTGCTCTCACTACATTATTATTCGATATTATTATTTCTGTCTCTTTCTCCCGTTGTTTTTGTTGTTGAATCATGACTTTTATCTTTTGCCATAAATTTACAGTCGTCTGTCATATCATCGCGACCTTTGCCTATTCCCCTTTTCCAGGTCAAGGTAAGCTGCTGGGCCACCCCAGTGCTGACCAGAGAGAGGGCCAGTCGTGCGTCCCAGGAAAGGCCCTCCAGACAGAGCAGCCCACTGTGAGTAGACGGAGGTTCACAGAGGGAAACACATTGAATGATGGGAGATCCTACTGTCCTCTGGGCTTTGGATGTGTTCCAGATGAACATTCTCTATGCAGGTTTACACAGATTATTGCATCGGTTTCCTCTTGATGTTTTCTCTGATTTTCTTACACTTATCCAGGGGCTGAAAATGTGTCTGGAATGCACTTTTTATGCCCGGTTCTGTGACTGATTCCTTGCTTCCAGCCAGTGCAAACTGAACGTAGCTTGGTGTTCAGTCTGAACAGTTCACTGGCGCTGTGTGTTGAGCCGAGCCAGGTTTGTTTTGAATGTGACAGACTGTTTTCCTACGATGGCATCCTTGCTGCCCATTGTGTGTCTATAGGAGGGTTTGTCTGAGTTTGAGGTGGTGAATATGGAAGAGAAGACCCCAGATCCACAGACGGTAAATACCCAACCTCCCTAGCAGGAAAATGTTTCACAAATATTCAGCTTGCTATTTTATGGAATTTCTCTTCTTGCATATTATAACTCTATTTTTAGTTCCATATTGCTCGAGACAAAAATGCTTCTCAAGTTTCCTGCTTGCCCACTTTTTCTCTAGGGCCATTTTCCCATATCAGGAACTTTAAAATATCCTCTGTACAGTGACTCAACAGCTAACTCAATACTGGTATCTCCAGACTGAGTCAGCAAGGGGGAAAGTCCAGGATTATTATTACTGACCAGAATCACACCACTGACTCAGACACACACACACACTCACTCACACACACTCTCTCTCTCTCTCTCTCACACACACACACACACACACACACACACACACACACACACACACACACACACACACACACACACACACACACACACACACACACACCTCAGGGAATGCATGACCAAGAAAGAATATTAGTAAGATAATATTCCTGCCAGGTGCAGATTCACGAATCATCACGAGGATCGCAGGATCACGAGTCATCAACCACAATAGATTTTTTTTTGCCTTTGAAGTCGACGGACAAAGCCGTAGGAGCCTTTACCTCTCTATGGAACTGGACGTAGTCTTTGCTCAAATGATGACTGAAAATGTAGGTTACACTGTAAAGGCAAAAATGCGACATCTTACCGTTTATGAGGAGAATAATTCACGGAGCATGGAGCGAGATGGGCTCTCTGTGTCCCGGTGCTCTCTGGTGGCTGAGATGTGGTTTGGATATGGTCACCCACCTGGCGTCTGGCGAGGGACTGACCGGAGCGTGTCTCTCCATCTCCATATGTCCAGGCAGGGGCGGGCGCGGGGACCGGGGCGGTGCATCTGCCCCAGGAGAACCTGGAGCTGGCCAGCCAGCTGCAGAGGCTGGAGAGCTCCTTCAGCATCTTCGCCGAGGAGTCCAATCCCAACCAGCTGCTGGCCCACCTGGGCCGCATGGCCGTGGAGTTCCACCACCTCTCCTCCAAGGTCCAGAAGAATGAGCAGAGGACCTCCCTCCTGCAGGTGAGTGGTGACACACACACACGCGCACACACACACACACACACTCACACACACACACACCTAGGGCAGGCTGATGGGGCTAGAGATGAGGAGTGTGTGAGACCCATGTGTAGGCAGCCGGTCAGGACACACACAGCAGGCCACAGGTAGTCAAGGAGCCCAGAGCCGTGCAGAACTGAAAGCCCTGTGAAACACTACCTCAACAACCCTGTGGAAGGGTTACAGACAACATTACAGTCATTTACATTACAGTCATTTAGCAGACGCTTTTATCCAAAGCGACTAACAATAATTGCATTTAACGTAGGAAAAGCCAATGTACTACTACTTGCCAGAACTCACAAGTGCATCTTCTTTCTAAAACAAGTGACTAAGAGCATAATGTAGTGCTGAAGGCAAAGTGCAAGAATAGCAATCTAAAGTACAGTGCAATACAATACAATAGGTGCTTAGGAGGGAGGATTGTTGTAGTACTTCTTGAAGAGATGAGTTTTGAGCCTGCGACGAAAGATGGGCAGCGACTCTGCTGTCCTGACATCAGTGGGCAGTTCATTCCACCACTGCGGGGCTAGGACAGAGACAAGTACACATTTCCATTACTGGAAATTCCGATGTTACGGAGAACTACTTTTCTGTTGTTTTGTAATAGCAGCAGCGACTGTAAAGTGATCTAATAAAAAAAACAGCATTGCTTCACTTTGAGACGTTGTTGGGAATACGCAGAAATGTAAACGGAGAACCCTGGACACGTTTGAAGTACAGGCATGTTTCTGTCTTGCGTAAGATGGGCGTCCTGTACTCCCAATATCTGAGTGGAGCCGCAAAATTTGAGCCTCATAATGGAAGGCAGTGTTTCTCCTAGATGTGATTTCAGGCTTGGTGGTACGCACCCAGGGGGGACACATTAAGAGAGGGGGAGGGCGCTAGGTATCCTCCCCCTAGGAAATTGTGAGCGTAAAGCACTCATTTCCTGCATTCTGGGGAATTTTTATGCGGGATTAGCCTGTCTGCTGCTATCTTGCTAGTTATCTAACTTGATTGCCAACATGACCATTTATTTTAGTAATAAATAAATGTATTTAATAGTAATAAATATTTAGTTGTTCATTTCCATATAATTGTTGTCAAAGCCAGGGAGCCACTGGAGAGGGGCTAAAGATCCACATGCAGCTCCTGAGCTGAAGGTTGCAGACAACTGGTGTAAGAGAATGATGTTTCTGACTGTGTGTGTGTGTGTGTGTGTGTGTGTGTGTGTGTGTGTGTGTGTGTGTGTGTGTGTGTGTGTGTGTGTGTGTGTGTGTGTGTGTGTGTGTGTGTGTGTGTGTGTGTCTATAGACACTGTGCGAGCAGCTGAGGCAGGAGAACAATGAGCTTCGAAAGAAAATGGAAGAGGATCTTCTGCTGAGAAATCGAGACTTGGAACAGCTCAGGTGATTTTCCCCTTCCTGCTAATCCTGGTCTGACCTGCTGCCCCCTGGTCTGACCTCCTGCCCCCTGGTCTGACCTCCTGCCCCCTGGTCTGACCTCCTGCCCCCTGGTCTGACCTGCTGCTGCCCCCTGGTCTGACCTGCTGCCCCCTGGTCTGACCTCCTGCCCCCTGGTCTGACCTGCTGCCCCCTGGTCTGACCTGCTGCTGCCCCCTCCCCTGGTCTGACCTGCTGCTGCCCCCTTTCCTGGTCTGACCAGCTGCCCCCTCCCCTGGTCTGACCTGCTGCCCCCTCCCCTGGTCTGACTTGCTGCCCCCTCCCCTGGTCTGACCTGATGCCCCCTGGTCTGACCTCCTGCTGCCCCCTCCCCTGGTCTGACCTCCTGCTGCCCCCTGGTCTGACCTCCTGCTGCCCCCTGGTCTGACCTCCTGCTGCCCCCTGGTCTGACCTCCTGCTGCCCCCTGGTCTGACCTCCTGCTGCCCCCTCCCCTGGTCTGACCTCCTGCTGCCCCCTGGTCTGACCTCCTGCTGCCCCCTCCCCTGGTCTGACCTGATGCCCCCTGGTCTGACCTCCTGCTGCCCCCTCCCCTGGTCTGACCTCCTGCTGCCCCCTGGTCTGACCTCCTGCTGCCCCCTGGTCTGACCTCCTGCTGCCCCCTGGTCTGACCTGCTGCCCCCTGGTCTGACCTCCTGCTGCCCCCTGGTCTGACCTCCTGCTGCCCCCTCGGTGGCGCGAGGACGTCTGCTCTCCGTCTGCATCATGGCTGGGATCTATATTGGAACTGGGAATGATTACCTCACCTCTCAAGCAGGGGACATTAGACTCTCACTTCCCAGAACTGGCAGTGACCTCATCTCTTGTAATTTCTAGCTGTTTCCAAGGTTATTATAGTTAACGAAAACTTACTAATAAACGAAAACTAGGTGTGAAAAATCATTTCAGTTTACTGAAAAAAAAAGTATTGTTCATCTCATACATAAGCCTAGTATTTTGGGTGGATATGAAATCTATCCTCCATTTTGTCTTTAGCTGTGCCCCTGCGCAGAAGTAACCTGACGTGGTCCAGATGGTTTGTTTCACACGGAGTGAAACAACATGAGCTCGCGAGATCAGGATAGTCTTACGAGGCTAGCGCAGAAAAAACTAAACTAAAACTAATACTGAAACTAATAAAAACTAAACTAAAACTAAGCATAAAAAAACAACAACTAGCAAACCAGCTTTAAAAACGTAACTGAAATTGAAAACAAAAAAGTTAAAACGATATAAAAATAAAAACTAATGAAAAAAGCTAAACTATTATAACTTTGGCTGTTTCATGTCAATCAATCAATCAAAGCTTTATTTGTATAGTGCATTTCATACCCAGAGGCAACACAATGCGCTTTACAGAGAACAAGGGAGGTGGGCATACAACCCACCTCTACATATTCCAGATGTCCAATGTTTGAATGTGGGTCGTCATTGTTGCCTTCAGATCCATTCTGCTACTTGGTTCTGTCTTGATGCCGGTACTTGTGTTCACCCTGTAGTTGCCTCTACTCAAACTAAAAACCCTATAGTTGCCTCTACTCCAACTAAAAACCCTATAGTTGCCTCTACTCAAACTAAAAACCCTATAGTTGCCTCTACTCAAACTAAAACCCTATAGTTGCCTCTACTCAAACTAAAAACCCTCTAGTTGCCTCTACTCAAACTAAAAACCCTATAGTTGCCTCTACTCAAACTAAAAACCCTATAGTTGCCTCTACTCAAACTAAAAACCCTATAGTTGCCTCTACTCAAACTAAAAACCATATATCCTGGTGGGTCATGAAATAGAATATAAGGCTTTCACTTTTGCTTTGCGTATTCGCCCAGTATTCTCCCATATTGTTTCTGGGCATTCTAGGTTCTTCCCAGAGGATGTCCTGCCGTTTGTCTTTGGACAGACACCAGGGGAGCTGACCAGGGCAGACTGTTGGGTGAAGGCTGGGCGCTGACACTCTCTCTGGTTCCCCTCTCTGGCTGCTGTACTAGGCAGGAGAACCAGACGCTGAAGGAGCTGGTCACGGGAGAGGGGGCGGCGGCAGCAGCTGCGACGGCGGCAGAGAGCGAGTCTGCGGAGGCTAAAGAAGAGCCACTCAAAGAGGAATCTGCCAGCGTAAGATCCAAGATGGAGGTCTCCACGCCACAGAAGGTACGCAAATGTTCCCTGAATGGGATCCTTGTGGCTAGTTCAGTTAAGAAGAAAGATAAGATGAGATTAACTTTAATAATCCCCGGGGAGGGGAAAAATTGTTATATAATAGTTGTTTTATTTGTCACATTTGAATGGCTCCACTGTCTTCTAGGGATGTGTGTGTGTGTGTGTGTGTGTGTGTGTGTGTGTGTGTGTGTGTGTGTGTGTGTGTGTGTGTGTGTGCGCCAGTAAATGTCGCCATTCTCACATTGTGTGATGTTGAAAAATGATGAATTGTTTGAGAATAAGACATTGTCATTACACTATACAGTACCACTGCTGTCTTTGTCATTTAGCAGATTACATAGATCAGTGGGGACTTAAAGCCTAGATTATGCTTCATAAGACACCTCATGGCTCATAGATCTTATACTCGATAGATCGGCTCACTGACAAGCGTCCACCGCAATGTAGGAACTGCACTGAGCTGTAGATACCACATATACTGGTTTGTTTACCTCAGTTTTCACCCAAGCAATTATGGTGATGCCGGATGCTATAGATTTACTAATGCTGGAGGAGGAAGAAGCAATCCTCAGTCGTATTTTATTGGGAGGAGGAAGGCAGGGCATGCCAGTCAACCAATCGTTGTGTATCCCCAGGCCAGTCAACCAATCAAAGCTGTGAGACATAATGACACGGTGTGAGCCACTAGAAATTCCAGGAGCTATGAGCCAAGTGGCTCACAGCCTGTGAGATGTTCCAAAGGACATCCATGAGACAAAAAATCGTGGGTTGTCTCACAAAGTATAAATTAGGCTTTATGTTAAAGCACTGTTAAGTGAAGTGTAAGTGAATGTGTCCGTGTTGGGGGCGTTAATGTGCAGTGGTAGTGTGTGAGGCTGAGAGAGAGTGGAAGGGAGATTCAGGACTGTTTCATAAACCCCCCCAGAGTGGGAAAGCTGCAGAGAAAACCCCCACCAAGCCCTGTGACCCTGAGGTGTACGAAAAGAAGATCAAGCTTTTGGAGAAGCAGAGGAAGGATGTGAGTCCCGTGCCGTTCCGTTTTGTCACACAGGAAATTCTGCGTTACGTATTCGATCCGGTCGCCAACCTGGTGTTTCTCTGTCCCGGGTTCCGTCTGCGTCTCACAGGTTCTGGAGGTGAACAAGCAGTGGGACATCCAGTGGAACTCCATGAAGTCCCAGTTTGAACAGAAGGTACGGTACTGGTGAGAGACAGCTGATCCTAGATCTGCTCCTGGGGACCGGTTTACGGAGACAGACTGTGATGCCGTTTCAGCCGTTCAGGTGTCATGAACCCCATACATGACCCCTGACCCTCAAGCACAGATGATGGGAGATTTCAGTCAGTGTAACATTGAACACAGGAGGGTACTTTCTAGGAGGATCAAGAAGTGTGAGAAGTGGAAACAGTTCAGATATGCACGCATGTGGGTTGATCTCTCTCTCTCTCTCTCTGTGTGTGTGTGTGTGTGTGTGTCTGTGTCTGTGTCTGTGTGTGTGTGTGTGTGTGTGTGCGTGTGTGTGTGTGTGTGTGTGTGTGCGTGTGTGTGTGTCTGTGCGTGTGTGTGTGTCTGCGTGTGTGTGTGGTGGAAAAGGTGCATTCTTGTGCATGGCACACCGGCACAGACTGTGTTCACACCGCAGGGCCTTGTCACACCTCAGACAGAATTCCCCTCACCTTTCTGGTACCCACTGACTTCCTGCTGTGGTGCAGGCAGGGGGTCAGGCACGCCTACACGCACACACTCCCACACACACACACACACACTCCCACACACACACTCCCACACGCTCATCCTACTACACACGTCCTACCACGCAAACACTGGTCTCAAGGGGGTTAACCTTGACTAACCCACACACACACACACACACACACACACACACACACACACACGCACACTGTGTGCGTCATTCACTTGGCTCTGCACAGTGTTCTTTGTGTGTGTCATGTATGTCCAGCCTAGCTTCAACTGCACAGACGTACTAGTTGGGTCTGTTATTTTTCAGGTTCTTTCAACCGTGTTTGTATAAAAGCTGGCAGCATACGACAGTGTTCTCTTTCTATTGGCAAAAACAATACTTACACTATAATTGTGTGAGTGTGTGTGTGTGTGTGTGTGTGTGTGCATGCATGCGTGTAATGTCTGGTCTTCTCTCTTTCTCCCTGTCCTTCTCTTTCTATCTCTCTCTCTCTCTCTCTCCCTCTCTTCCTCTCTCTCTCTCTCCCCGTCCAGATCACAGACCTCAGGCAGCGCCTGGCCGACTCCCAGAAGGCCGTGCTGGAGCTGGAGGCGGAGCGAGAGCAGCGACAGCGTGACTACGACAAGAAGCTGCTGCTGGCCAAGTCCAAGATCGAGAACGTACAGGTGAGAGCGGTGTGTGCGTGCGGAACGGTCGCGGTCCACGTGTTCCTGACGCTCCGGCGACGCGTTCGGCTCGGTTCCACCTTGTCGTCGTTCCCCACATCAGTCAAAAGGCTTGTTATCACTTTCGGTGGAGACCAGAACCCTGCGTACTTTCCCTTCCACCGGTCTGACGCTCCCACGAGAACGCATGTCGTTTCTGGCAGCGCCGGTCCTCTAGAACCCCCCCTGCCCTCTGCTGTGTCACTGCGCCGGTCCTCTAGAACCCCCCCTGCCCTCTGCTGTGTCACTCGCTGGTCCTCTAGAACCCCCCCCTACCCTCTGCTGTGTCACCGCGCTGGTCCTCTAGAACCCCCCCTGCCCTCTGCTGTGTCACCGCGCTGGTCCTCTAGAACCCCCCCTGCCCTCTGCTGTGTCACCGCGCTGGTCCTCTAGAACCCCCCCTGCCCTCTGCTGTGTCACCGCGCTGGTCCTCTAGAACCCCCCCTGCCCTCTGCTGTGTCACCGCGCTGGTCCTCTAGAACCCCCCCTGCCTTCTGCTGTGTCACCGCGCTGGTCCTCTAGAACCCCCCCTGCCCTCTGCTGTGTCACCGCGCTGGTCCTCTAGAACCCCCCCTGCCCTCTGCTGTGTCACCGCGCCGGTCCCAGTCATATGAGCGATGACGTCTGCGTAGCTGCCATTACGCATGACCGAGATCAAGATCGTTTGAATGCGGCTTAAAATATGTGGACCATGGCTGACTGAGCATGAACTACTTCAGTGTGTGTGTGTGTGTGTGCGTGTGTGTGTGTGCGTGTGTGTTTTTGTGTGTGTGTGTTTGTGTGTGTGTTTGTGTGCGCGTGTGTGTGTGCACACGTGTGTGTGCGTGCACGCGTGTATGGATCTGTGTGTGTGCGCGATCACACGTGTATGGAGCTGTGTGTGTGTGTGTGTGTGTGTGTGTGTGTGTGTGTGTGTGCGTGTGTGTTTTTGTGTGTGTGTGTTTGTGTGTGTGTTTGTGTGCGCGTGTGTGTGCGCACGTGTGTGTGCGTGCACGCGTGTATGGATCTGTGTGTGTGCGCGATCACGCGTGTATGGAGCTGTGTGTGTGTGTGTGTGTGTGTGTGTGTGTGTGTGTGTGTGTGTGTGTGTGTGTGTGTGTGTGTGTGTGTGTGTGTGTGTGTGTGTGTGTGTGTGTGTGTGTGTGTGTGTGTGTGTGTGTGTGTAGCTCACCAGTGCTGTGTGTTTCAGGGGGAGAAGGAGTGTTTGAACTCTGAGACGGTGGAGCTGAAGCAGAAGGTGCGCTACCTGCAGGACCAGCTGCTGCCCCTCAGCAAGCAGAGGGAGTACCAGGAGAAGGAGATCCAACGCCTCAATAGGGTGCGTGTGTGTGTGTGTGTGTGTGTGTGTGTGTGTGTGTGTGTGTGTGTGTGTGTGTGTGTGTGTGTGTGTGTGTGTGTGTGTGTGTGTGTGTGTGTGTGTGTGTGTGTATATAGGTGTGACTCTATGTAACTCTTGTTGTTCTCCACCAGGCGTTAGAAGAGGCCCTGAACCTTCATCCCCCCTCCTCCTCCCAGCAGCCACCTGGGCAGGGTGGTAACCATGGCGACGGGGCCAGCAACCTGAGGAAACAGGAGCTGCTCACACAGATAGCTGTGCTGAAGGAGCAGGTGAGACGCGCGTACACACACACACACACACACACACACACACACTTATTAGTGAGAACTATTAGGCTCTTGAATGTGTTGTGTGCGTCTCAGGTGAAGATCTTTGAGGAGGACTTCAGGAAAGAGAGGAGCGACAGGGAACGGATGAATGAGGAGAAGGAGGACTTGAGGCGGCAGGTGGAGAGACTGCAGGGCCAGATGACCAATCTGACCAATCAGGTGAGCCCCCGATAGGATTTTCATCTGACAGTCAACACATTTATTTTGACAGAAAAGTCGCCTATCAATGCAAGTAAACGCCTGGGAAGTCTTGTTTCCCACGACTGGGTGACTCACAGCTTTGTTTATTCAACGTCCCACCGTCCTGACCAGTACTAATGGGTCGGTTTGATTTGTCTCCCGGCTGCACCCCGTGAGCCCTGTTTCCCAGACCGCCGTCTGCTCTGCGTTACTGATGGGTTTGTTGTGGTTTTGATTCATCTCCCAGCTCCACCAGGCGCAGAACGAGTGTCAGAGAGAGCGCACGGAGCGCTGCAAGCTGGAGAGACTGCAGATGCAACACCATAAACAGGTACCGTCTGGCCCCCCTCCCCTTCACTAGAATAGGGCCCGGCTGTGGGCTTAAGTGTGTAAAGCTAGAGCACCTGCGCCCCCTTGTGGCTAAAAGAGAGCGCTAACGCGAGGAGAGGGCAACTTGTTCACACACTGTCCAGATCATCAGTACTTCAGGACGCTAGCCTCTGCTGATCCACACTAGTGGGAGCCTATGAGTCATAACCAGTGGGAACAGAAGGGTTTGCTGGAAACAGAGGCTGGTGGCGGAGTTCAAAGGTCATCGGGAACAGTTGATGCCCCGCCCCCACACCACGGCAGGGTGGCTGTGCACCCAACCCACCACAACCCCCCCACCCCCACCCCTTTCTGCCTCCCCCTACCCAGCAGGAAAGGCGCACATCAGACCCCTCGTCAGACTCAGTAAACGGCCCGCTGAGACCCGCCTACTGTGGTCCCTTTGTGCAGGTGGGGCCGCAGGGCCTGGAGGGCTGGCCAATCCACTTCCCTCCCCGGGCGCCCAACGCAACCGGCGCCGCCGCCGCTGCCCCACCCCCGGGACGAGACTTCCAGCCTGTCACCCCGGTAAGGGTCTCTCTCAGGCCGGGCCCGCTGGGCTGGGCTGGGCTGCATACCAACCCGAGCCGCCCTCCTCCGGTCTAGACCACCTACACCTGCAGCGTTCGCTGGAACCAGACCTCTGCATGCAGCGCCCGAGACCGCTCGCCTCCCGAGTCTAGGCTCAGAGATCATAGAGGTGTTAGTGCACATGCGGGGGAAGAGCCAGCCAGGTTCCTAGTGTCCTTAGGCAGAACGTGTGAGCTGGGTTGAAGCTGTGTGTTGCGAATGGGAGTGCGGTGAAGCTGAAGGCGACCCTGTCCCCCTCCTCGTCCGCAGGGGTTCCCCTGGCAGTCGTCCTTCCCCCAGCCGCGCGCCTCCAGAGGAGCAGGGGAGGGCTCCCGGCCGCCACCAGAGAACGCAGGTACACCTTAGAAACCTCAACTCTCCGTCTCTCTCTCTCCCTCCATCTCTCCTTCTGTCCTCTCTCTCTCCCTCTCTCTCTCTCTCTCCCTCCATCTCTCCTTCTGTCCTCTCTCTCTCCCTCTCTCTCTCTCTCTCCCTCCATCTCTCCTTCTGTCCTCTCTCTCTCTCTCCCTCTCTCTCTCTCTCTCTACTTCCTGTAATATCTATTTTCACCGCATTCAATGTTATGAGGCTCTGACCAGATGAGAAATAATTTTAAATAACTTTATACCCCCCATCTTTCGTTTCTGTAGATCAGTCCACAACAACAGGCTTTGGAAAAAGGGAGCGACAGAATCTTGACCCTGGAAAGCACTGAGGACCGAGTCTTGACCCTGGAAAGCACTGAGGGTGTCGGTTCCCTCGGGTAGTAGCATGAATCAGTTTGTTTTGAGTTGACAAGGTGTGATTTCAACTATAATTTTCCTACTGAACTGTAGATACCCTATTGTAATGTTGTTTATACTTGCGTTTTATAAGCCTATTTGTGAAACACTGTTTACGCTATTCTGAATATATATATATATATATATATGTATATATATATATATATATATATATATACACACACACACATACACAGATACACACACATTAAAATATGATTTAGATTTTTGTATCTATTATTTTTGGAGACTTTTGGATCTGCTTCACGTAATTCTATGCAGGAAGTCATTTGTTCATTTGTTGAATAGATTGAAACGATCAAAATGAATTTCCAGACTATATCCAGACTATGTGATTTTCCCATAGCATAGAGGCTAACGGAGCCATTCTCCAACACACAAGACAAGACTACTTGTAGGCCTATCCATTCCAATAACTATATAGGTACATTGCCTTGGAATTTGAGTCATAGAAATCGTAATGTGAATGTTTCATTTAAAGATGTTCAGTACCATTGATGTTAGAACTGTACCATAATGTGTAACTGTTCAAAAAGTGATTGTTGAAATACTAACATTTTGGGGAAACAAATTTTTATGGTATCATACCAAAAACATGGTTGTGATTATTGATAAGTTATTTTTAATCTACTGTTTTGATAGTTGCATTGAATAAGTGTAAATCATTGTCTTTAGTAATGCTGTTCTTTCTATGTTGTTGGTGTACTCCCAATATATTGTAACTATTGACATTGTATGTTTGTGCCTGATACATACACCAACCTCAACAAACACACTCAGAACTAGTTCCCCTCTCATCAAACCACCTGATGGACCTAATCTCATTATATTCCAGCATTTTTACTTTATTGACATTATTGAGTTCTCTCCAATATTCTCACCTCTCCTGAGAGACAGGGGCGTATCATCACACCTCAAGGTAGTTTGTCCACCCTGTTCTGTATCTGGAGGATTGGGTCATCAATTGTGCCCTTGCCAGGCCTTGCCCCAATAGTGTTGAATGGCTTCCTTTCTTCAGTTCCTGCCCCTATCTGATACCCTTCTCAAAGGACTCCAGTGTATTCAGAATGCGTAGAACTTTGGAAATATCCATGTTCAGTATGTGTAGTGAGGGAAGGAAGCAGTTTGCTGCTATTGTGAGCCCCAGACTCGCCGTCTCACAGTGTAATCTCACCACCTCAGAGAACCTCTCTGTCAGGATGTCTATGGATGCACCGTTCATCCACCTCCCAGACCAGCAAACCCATTCTGACTCACTGTCCAACTGACCTGTGAATCACCGGGACACCGGGACAAACCCTCTCACACAGATACAGTCCAGATCCCTGCTTTAGTGTGACATTGTCTTGGTGGTGAATTAATACTACCCTATCTCCTTTGAATCAGTTTAGTCATTAGGTAAATATCCATGTTCAGATAGACCCTCCCCTAATGAGTGTGTATCAGACTTGAGAAGGTGGATGTCCTGTTAAGGTTTTGTGTAAATACATTTGGACAGAACCAGCATGTTATTGACTGGACACACATAATTACAAATTAGTTCAACTTCAATTGAGACGTCAGAGGAATTGCACTTTGAAAGGTTTGCTGTAATTACTGGCAGTTGTATTTTCCTGGTTTGTAGTTTTGATTTTTGCTGTAGGCAAAAGCACATATGTGACACTTTTTGTATTTGACTGGCTTAATAATTAAATATATTCTAAATGTCTTCTAACATCTTAGTCTGGTTATTTTCATTATTGCATTGTCAAAGACTATTCGAGACACCTTAATAATGCTGACTTTTCACGTAACAGCATATTTTCACCTGTACTGTACATATTTACAGCAACACTACATATACCTTACACTGTAAGTCAAACCTTTTAAGAGTGGTTCCTTGTGGCATATAATTCCTCAGAGAATCATTTCTTCTTAGTGTACACACAGATATTAAATGGAAGAATGTGTGTACGTGCAAAACGGCAGATTCAGAGCAACGGCTCGGTGTTATTGGGAAGAATGTGGCACGACAACCTGTCTTGCATTCCATGATTTATTGAAATTAATTATCATCTTGGCAGTGACAGATAACAAATGCCTGGCTTCAGGAGAGGACATGGCTCTATGGGTCACAGGGACAGCCTGAATGCACTCAAGAGCTCCCCTGCCTCCCACACTCTGGCAAGGCACCACAGAATTCCTGTTTTCATGCCACACCTTCATACAACATGTCACCTCCTTGAACCCACAGCTGTTATCTGCCACCCCCACTGATATGACCAGAAAACCAGCTAGTCTCTACATGCTACGCTATAATACAGTATCTGCAGTGTTTTGTCCCAGTTAACAAAGTTAAAGAAAGACATGATTTTGACAAGGATGAAAGTATAGCTTTTTAAGGGGAGGGGGGAAGGGGTCATTAGAAAGAATAGATGTAGATAAGCAGCTTCCGACAAAAACACTGTATGCTGGCGTTAATAAGCCTTAATTGAAAATCTGCTGTGAATAAAGTTGCTGGAAGTATTTGAGGATATCCGCACGGACGTCGGACACCTTCATCCTGGGGTACCACCTCATCACAGGCTTCCCATCCGGTCCCACCAGAAACTTTTCGAAGTTCCACTTGATGTCGTTGATTTTTAGAGGCTCCCAGAACAGCCTGTTGATCGGGTTCCCAAAGCTGTCGCCAACCGGGGGGCAGGAGTTCTGGAGGTCAGAGGTCACAAGATGGTGAGACTCCAGCCCATATCCCGTAGCTTAGGGACTTCTTTGATTGGTTCGCTGCATAACCGTAGCTGACTGCTCCAGAATGTCTCATTGATGAACTGACATGCATGTATAAAATTGCTTATGTACAGTACAACTCTACAGCAACACGTACCATCCTCATCCAAGCTTAACTTCTGTTTCGAAAGAATTACAGTTGATCTTGAAGTATGAAGACGGGAAAAGTTGGGTGAGTGGTCTGTGTGTACTTACCTTTAAGAAAGTGTAGACCCCCTGTTCCCTTGGACCATTCACATTACCCCTCTCGAACAACTGGAAGTTTGGAACAAATCCATTGCCTGGCCTAACATGCCTGGAATGCAAGAAGGGGTGGGCTTATCACTGGACACGCCACTGGACACTTTATGGAGCCCTTCATGGTCCCAAGCCTAGCACATGACCAAGATAGGCCACGCAAAGCCATAAGGACACCAGCACAAGAGCTATCCGTCGTATAAGGCCCTGCTATTGGATAGGGGAGGTGTTATAGTATATGTCTGGACTACAGGCAGGTGGAGGGTGCAGATACTAAAGGACATTGGTATGCTGTTCCTCAGAAACTGATCTCCCCGTCGAGGAATCATCCCTCAGTTAATGAAGCCCTGTTGATTGATGGGGGATTGGCCTTTAATGCAACCCCCCCCCTACTCCCAGACATGCAGGAATCCTGCGCAATCCACTTTTAAGATACTCACTTTAAAGTTGGCAGAATTTCATGATTTCCCCCGGGCTCCTGTAACCCAAACTGGTTGCTGGGGAACCCAAGAATCGTGAACCCATTGTGCTTCAGTTCCTCGTGTAGTGCATTCAACTCTGGTAACATCAAACAAAAAACACAGTAAAACAGACACAAGTATACATGAGCTCACACAATCTATATCCATTAGTTTACTTAGGAAATTAGGTGTTGGATTTCCACTCTTACCCAGGTACTGGAAAGTGAGTCCTCAGTATGTGGCCACATTGACAAAGAGGACAGTCTTCCCCGCATATTCACTGAGGGGGACAGTACGAGTCCCATTCAACACTGTTGCCCTGTAGTTGTAGATAGTGCCATCTGTAGATGGGTCACAAACCTGGTGGTCACAACAGGGGTCAAAACAGGTTATGTATGTTTTCCATGATCAATAACCCTACAGTGTAGTATTATCTGGTCCTGAGCTTTGGTGTGATTTCATAATCTATCATAATTGTAAACTAGAAGAACACTACGCCGACAACCACATATCAATATGAATTTGAATCTGTGTGGGCATTGACTTTCTGGAAAGATTCAGAGTGTCCGACCTAAAACATGCCCGTCTTGCGCAATGGTTTGTTAAGTGGGTGCTGTTCTAGATTTGTTAATATTTATCTTTGATCACCAGCACAGATATTACATCAAATAATAAGTAGGTTAGAAATCATAGGTTAGAGATCAAGTGTAATCCTTAGTAGAACACCAACAACAACAGTAATAATAATAATAATAATAATAATAACAACAACAAATACATTATTAATATTAGGCCTATTAATTGCAGAAGAAGAAGAAAAAGAAAAAGAAGAAGAAGAAGAAGAAGAAGAAGAAGAAGAAGAAGAAGAAGAAGAAAAAGAAAAAGAAGAAGAAGAATAGTCATAGTGTATTTTATTTATAAAATATAAAATTGAAAGTGCATATCACAGGCTACCATCAGAGATCATTTTGAGAACAGTCTACGTCAACAAACATGCATTTGCGAGAGGCTTGCGATACAGATTAAATTAAACATCTGATGCAACAGTTTATTGGAGAAATCCGTTAAGTCAACCATACAAAATACATTCGTTCGTTTCAAGAGTTCGTTTCAAGAATTTATTCGCATATTACCTGTTTTAAGGATTGTCCAAAACAGGGTTGCAGCAGGCCCGCTAGGACCAGGGGTAGAACCCAGGCGCTCTCCTTGCCCCGCATCGTTAGTGTGAAGAGGGGGTCTGCCCCATTTATACCTCCCTCTGCCTCTGGCGGATCACTCCCTCCGCGTCCCCGCAGGGATAACAACCATGACGCACATCTCATTCTCAGCCAATAGAAACCCATGTCTTCTCTCACATTTTACACACGTCTGTCCACTCAATATGTTTCACATTAGTCCAGGGGCCAATCCAGATTTTTGTACCACCTAAGGTGACCAAAGAATATTTTTTGTCTTCCTACATGTCTCTAGTTTATATTTTGGCATGATAACCCTGCGTATTAGCTTAATGATAGTAATCACTCTATAAACAAACCCCCATATAAAATGACAAAACCTTGATTCCTATATATCATTTATTTTGACTTCTGGACAATACTTCTGGAAACCAATGGTCTTACAAACAGCGATTATGTCTCCAGTGTGTTATACAGTTATCCCTTTGTTGCTACTGTATATGCAAACTTCTAATATACAGCATGGGTCAAACATGACCATAAATCATTATTTTCATTTTCCTTTCTTACTTTATGAACATGAAAAGTTGAAGAGATACGGGAGGAGGGAGGGGAACACTTTACACTTGAGTGTATTTTAATTTATGTTGACTCCTTGTTGTAAAATTAAAACCAATAATGTTAAAAATAATAATAATAAAAGAAGAAGAAAAAAAGAATAGACTAGCTGTGGTCTGTTTTTATCGGTGCGACACACACGGTTTGTAAATGACCTGATGAAAAGCAGAAGCTCAGAGTTACTAGCTATTTGTTTCTTTATGAAGAAATGCGGTTTTTATATTAGCCTATATACAGTTTACACACAAATTATTTTTCTTTTCCCCAGGGTCCCAAAAACATCTTTCAATATTTTTCTGAAAATACTATTTAGGTCGTTCACACCAACCTTGTTTAGTTGGGTTGAACAGAGCCCAACCCTTGGTCTGGTATTTGGACAGTATGAACGCAGGAATCGAACTCGCGCGGACCAAACAACCACTCTGGTCCACCTGGACGAGGTGACCTCGGTCTGTTATCAAGTGAACTCGAGAGTGGCCCATTTCTTTTGCAGGCAAGACAACAGCTTGTCAAGTTTGTATTCTGTGAAAATGGCAGAGGACAATGGTTGATCGCTGGCAGGTCATTGTTTGTTTGATGAACCAAGTCCCACAATGTCAAGTTGAAAATAGGCTTCATATTGTCTTTTTAATCCCTTTTACTCTTATGTTGTTGGCTGCACAATTTGGGAGTGTAGAGTGCATTTGCCATGCCATTACATAGGCTTTACACAGCCCTTTACACAACTTTGCACATATGTCCAGTCCTATTCCAGAAGTCCTCAACGTTTATGGCCCACTAGTCCTAATGGTGGCGCTACAGCAGCTGTCTAAAGTTTAATAAAAAATAAATAAATAATAAAAAGCATAACAAATAAGCCGTGCTATCACATTGCAACCACCACTAAAATGTAGATCCAAGTGAGTAGAAACTTCCATAGGCTTGAGCTTGCATGAATTATGAAGTCCATCACTCGATGGACACAAATGTAAAACCTATCAAACCCTAGACTACTCTTCCCACATTTTTGGTCAAATGACACCCCAATTGCTACACTACATCTCCAGACTGTCCTCCACAAACTATCTTCACAGATTTTTGAAATATCAAAAATTGAGCCCACATAGCATTAAAATGTTTTCTGTAAACAGCTACTGCAAATACTCGCTCAATAAATCTCCAATGTTCCTGAAAAAAAGACATAATTTTCATGACGTGGTAGATGTAGTGTGAAATTTTTACGAATTTTATCTCAAAAACATCTGTCTTGATAGTCTGTGTAGCCTACATGTATCTCGCCCAGTCCAGTTCTTTATCTATTCATTATTTGCTGTAGCTGTGAGTTTTCCCTGGTGTTTCCTGTGCCATCTTGTAAGTTTGTAAGCTTTGTCTTGTTAAAAGCTGTGCCTTTAACATTTTGTGGACACCCCCCCCCCATATACAATTAAAACAAAGTAATCAAGCGCACACCAGGAGTGTTACATTGACTTTGATTTAATTACTTTGTAGGCTAGATGAGGAGAATGGATACAAATAAATTAAAAATAACGTGTCCATCTAGTGGGCAAACAAGTCCATGTACCTGCATGGTCAAAAGTCTTATAATGAATATTGAAATACAGACATATCTAGTGTTACTAAACACCTCAAGCTCTACTCTCTGCAGATGTAGAAAGTACATGGTTTCCTGAGTAAAGCGTAGTTTTGATGTATAAATCTAAATCTAAATGTACATGGAAAAAAGCATTGGACAGGCACCCCTTTTGTGGTGGGTTCTGGTACTACGGGGGACTAACTGACTGACTGACTGACTGACTGACTGACTGACTGACTGACTGACTGACTGACTGACTGACTGACTGACTGAATGACTGACTGACTGACTCACTCATTCACTCACTCACTCACTCACTCACCCACTCACTGACGGACGGACGGACGATGTGACACCGGCCAACCTAAAGTCCCCCCCCCCTTCAGCTGTCGCCGGTTGGGGGACAATGATGGAGTGAAAATGTGGATTTAAAAAAAAATAATAATATGGTACACTAACCTATGAGAATCATAGGAAACCAGGATTAAACAAGCCAGGAAGTTGTTAACATCTGTGGATTTGAAAAGTAGAAGTGTCGCTGAATAGAACAGACTATACTTTTACTTTGACTTATGATTGATTGATATATTTTATTAAAGTGTCATGCTTCAAAAAGCCCAGCCCATATGGGCTTACAAGACACTATTCAAAAGACATATCACAACCAAAGTAAGCAACAGAAGAGAACAGAAGCGAGGAAAGACAAATAAATAGGCCTACAGGTAGGCCTACAGCTCTACGTTCCTCCAAAGACAACATGAATAACATATGTGCACACACACATAAACACACAAACACAAATACAGTACAAATACACAAACAAGCAGATATATATATATATATATATATATATATATATACATTACAAATACTGATATCCCTAGGCCTACTACTGTATACACATGTGGATACACACATACACACAAACCGACACATATTTAAGCAATAAGGTACGAGAGGCAGTACTTTGTTGTGAATAATGTAGTTCAAGGGTGTTGTTAGGCAAACCCTTGAACTGTACATTATTCACAACAAAGTACTGCCTCAAGTATTACAATGCAACCTATTTCTGAAAATATATACCAAGTCAGTCTCGCTAAAGATTGAGAAAACATCCATTATCCAGGGGTGATTGTGAGCTTTTTCCCATTTAAAAACCTTCCTTGTTAACCTTATGTTTGCATTATGTATTGCAATATATTTTATTGATCGTGATGATTAATGTTGAAACAGTTACTTAACCATTATTGTAAAGATGACTTATGTCTAACCTGTCCTGGTGAAAGACTAGTTCCTCATGTAGGCCTTTGTTCTTTTGCAAGGAGATTAATGCAGAAGTAAGGCTGATGGAAAAATAAAATAATAGTACTTCTGCCTTTACTAACCATCTAATTACCCATTGCCTAGACAGATGTTGAAGTCATCCTGACCTGATAGGCCATAAACCCTGTTTGTACTCAGGGCTGCTCTATCTCACACATTGCTGACTGCTTTGAGTAGGCTACGAAAGCAATACAGAGAGTGGACCTTTCTCGAGAAGGTTATGTAGGCTATCAGTTTGTTTAATAAACTTTGCTGCTTATCTGAGAACGGCATTCAATATTTTCTGAAGAACACCTATCTATCTATCTATCTATCTATCTATCTATCTATCTATCTATCTATCTATCTATCTATCTATCTATCTATCTATCTATCTATCTATCTATCTATCTAATATTGATCATAGGCCTGCGTGTGTCCTTGATGATGTCCTCAAGTTGAATGAAAGATGAACTGCAATTTTCCAAAGAACCATGAAAGCCTACTGAATAGCATCCGAAAAAATATCCACGTCGCCTACTCAGACACATCTTTGCTGAATATCTTCATTAAAATGAGCTGCTACTGCTGTTTCCCTACTCAGACACATCTTTGCTGAATATCTTCATTAAAATGAGCTGCTACTGCTGTGTTTCCCTACTCAGACACATCTTTGCTGAATATCTTCATTAAAATGAGCTGCTACTGCTGTGTTTCCATACTCAGACACATCTTTGCTGAATATCTTCATTAAAATGAGCTGCTACTGCTGTGTTTCCCTACTCAGACACATCTTTACTGAATATCTTCATTAAAATGAGCTGCTACTGCTGTTTCCATACGCCTCTAGATGTCTGCTGTTGCCATGGTGAGCTGAGCTGGGTTGGATCAGGTTAAGTGCTGGTAAACATCACTCAGTCTCCCAGCTGTCTGCCTTCTCACAGGTTCTTCCCGTTTTTCCTGTTGTCACCAGGATCTGCCCATTTTCCTGTTTAAACTGACTCTGACGATGATCCGTAATGGACAGTACAATGACTAATGCATTCATTTATTTTCCCATTTATGAAACCTGCAAACCAAATGATCAAGTTCACTGAAACTCGACATAATTCTCGAAACTATGAGCATCTATGAAACACAGCACTGATGGGAGCCTACTGAAATGTAGCCTACGCTTCTGTTTGAATATTGTTTAAACAGAACAGGGTTTGCTTGGCTGCACAATGAAGATGAAACTGTGTGTATGTGTGTGTGTATGTGTGTGTGTGTGTGTATATGTGTGTGTGTATATGTGTGTGTGTGTGTATGTGTGTGTGTGTGTATGTGTGTGTATGTGTGTGTGTGTATATGTGTGTGTGTATATGTGTGTGTGTATATGTGTGTGTATATGTGTGTGTGTATATGTGTATGTGTATATGTGTGTGTGTGTGTGTGTGTATATGTATGTGTGTGTGTGTATATGTGTGCGTGTGCGTGCGAGCGTGCGTGTGTTCATTCCATGGATCAAGTCAGCGCGTGCTCTTCCATTGCGCACCACCTGGGGTGATGGTGAGCACGAGAGAGCTTTTTTATTTTTTATTTTTTATAAATCTTTATTAATCAAGGTACAAAATAGTACAAAATGTACAGTACAAAACAATACAAATTAGCAACAATCAATCAATACAAAGAATGAAATAAAACAAATTTAAAAATAATACAAGAGCCAGGGTACATATATCAAGCCTTTGGTGAGCGCGAGAGAGCGCCGTGGACCAACGGTCGTTGAGATGACGTCACCCCCGGGAGGCTGGTAGAGCGGTTAGAGATGACGTCACCCCCGGGAAGCTGGTAGAGCGGTTAGAGATGACGTCACCCCCGGGAGGCTGGCAGAGCGGTTAGAGAGAGAAAGATGGCGTCCCTCCTGCAGCCGGACAGGGTCCTCTACCTGGTCCGGGGAGAGAAGAAGATTCGCTCTCCTCTATCTACACTTTACTTCTGCCGCTACTGTAGTGAACTGCGTTCCCTGGAGTGTGTGTCTCACGAGGTGAGCATTAGTACGTAGCAGCTAGCTAGCTAGCTCATTAGCTAGCATTGTTGCCACATATAAATGAGCTATGCTAGCTAACTTGAGCTAGATAGCTAGCTTGCTGTTTGGTTTGCGTTGACAGTTTGGGTGGGATTTAGGTCAAGTAGCACATGCCTATTGGGCAAACCACTTGTCAATCAACTCGTGTGCAGCACACATGCAATCCGATTGGTTGTCTAGCATATTAGGTACTTCCGGGCTATCTGGCTAGCTAACAGCAGGCTAGCTTCTGGCTAGCTAGCTCACAAGAAAACACAACCATCTTGGTTTTCGCTTTAGTCTCCGTGGTTGCTCTCTGAGCCTCAGATGGGATATTAATTATCAGAAGAGAAAATAAGCAACATAATTGCATTTATAATTAAAATCTAAAGCTAAATCTTTGTAGATCAGCAGGACCCTTGGCTCACTAGCTAGCTTCACCACACCCAGACAGGGACTAGCTATCTAGATACACATTATCCATGAGATATTGGTTGATATCCCCATATTCTGACAAGAATACTGTGATCTCCATGTAGGCTAGCGTTAGATGCACTGTCTATAGGCAAATATATGACTATATACCAACTTGGTGTTCATTCTTACTCTCACAGCTGCCTAGCTCACTTGACTGTCTCTGTTGCTTAGGTGGACTCACATTACTGCCCGAGCTGCCTGGAGAATATGCCCTCGGCAGAGGCTAAGCTGAAAAAGAACAGGTATAAACACAACTTTGACCTCACTTCATACCAGCTGTAGCAGCACCCCAGTATCTCTTCAGTGTATCGTAATATCCCCCCCTCCCCAGGTGTGCTAACTGTTTCGACTGCCCGTGCTGCATGCACACCCTGTCCACTCGAGCCACCAACATCCCTGCCCCTCTGCCCGATGACCCCACTAAGACAGCCATGAAGAAGGCCTACTACCTGGCCTGTGGCTTCTGCCGCTGGACCTCCAGGGATGTGGGCATGGCGGATAAGTCTGTGGGTGGGTACCTGCCTATGACGTAGCCACAACTGAGAATGTTCACATTTTTTAACCCGCTTATCCTAAGGACATAGCTATTTTGTATTCTCTCGCATGACTAATTCTGAATGATTAGTTGTATGATAAGAATAGTCTAGTTATTTTGTGCGATTGGCTCCTCCTGACTTGTCTGTTCTCGTCTGTTTTACAGCCAGTGGTGGTTGGCAGGAGCCGGAGAACCCACACACTCAACGGGTATGTTCCCTGTGGGGATCTGTCTTCTGGCTTGCATGGGAGTAGGTCACAAGTTATCCTGTGATTCAACTGGGTTAACTATAATACTGCAGTGTGTCAGTGGAAGCTGGATGAAACCATGATAGTACCGTACTTGGTATCAACACTGCACGGGAGTACCATGGTTAGATGGTGGGTGAGGCTCATTTTGTGTTGGGGTCTTTTCCCACAGATCAATAAGCTGATAGAGTATTACCAGCAGTTGGCCCAACGGGAGAAGCAGGAGAGAGAGAGGAAGAAACTGGCCAGACGACGACCTTTCATGCCTCTGGCGTTCTCGGTACAACATACTTACCCTTTTGTGTCCAACACCCTCACAGACGGGTGATTCTGCCACTGTTACTACGTGTTTCTTTGATACAGGGATATTGTTTGTTTGAAATGCCAAGTCTTACAGTTTATCCTCTCCCAATGATAACAGCATTACTCACTGCCTCCTAGAATAAGGAGAAATAATGTGTGGCTGTGCATGTTCTGAAAGCTGTCCGCTGTCTTCTATCAACTATGACGGTAGCAGGATCTGGAACTAACGACACGGAGGTCTCATCTCTGAATTTGACTTTCTGTCAAGTTTTACTGAAACTGTTGATTTCAGACCCTGTGCTCAAATCAAATCACACTTTATTTGTTATAGTGTGTTTCATACACAGAGACAACACAATGCGCTGGTGGAGAGCTGATGTGTGCTGGTCCAACTGCGGCTCCATGCAGTCTTCATCCTCCACTGATGCATCTCTGCTGTTGCATGTCACTGCTCTCCACTAAATGTTTGCTTAAAGGACAATGCTCGTAACCTGGACCTTATTTATGACATATTATAAGACGTTTGACTCACCGAGATCACTTTGGTGTAGTTCGGAGGCATGTAGAAGAAATTTAAAATCCAGCGCGAGCCAGTATATCCATGTAATGGCGGTGGACGGGGCACTGAGAATGCAGTTTCTAAAAATCTATTTTCGGCCGCTAAACGGTTGTTTTCATCAATCTGATTTTATGAATCGACAGTTGTGATTCCCCAAAGCGAGGCCTTGTTGTGGTTTTCAAATACGTGGTCTTTAGCCTCTGTAATATGATCTTTAAAAACCTTTCCCCACTTGCTCCAGCACGCATACTGGCTCGCGCTGGATTTTAAATTTCTTCTACATGCCTCCGAACTACACCAAAGTGATCTCAGTGAGTCAAACGTCTTATAATATGTCGTAAATAAGGTCCAGGTTGTCAAAAACGAGCATTGTCCTTTAATTGCTTTGGTGTCACCTGATCTTTTCTTCTCTCCGTTTCTTTGCTTATGCACGCTGATATTTTTGGTTTTTAACCCTGCCCCCAGCAACACACTATTCATGTGGTGGTGAGTTGTATTTTTTACAACTTTGGTAACCAAACACTGTATACATTAGCTGTCTGTCTCTCTCGCTCTCTCCCTCCCTCTCTTTCTCTCTCTCTCCCCTTTTCTCTCCCTCTCCCCTTCTTACTCTCATCAATTCACTGTAACTAATCTTGGTGACCTCCCAGATCACATGAATGTCTTCCTGGTTAAATTAGATCATTTCTTACAATGGGGCCCTTTATGCTGGTTTGGAGGAAGGAAGGGATAGGACACATCGTATTGCAGTACGGCACATGTTCAGACAAAGTACAGTCAATACTGATTTGGGCCTAAAAAGCTCAGGCTATTGAATGGCAAATCTCTCCCTCCTCCCAGAGCTTACAGGTTCACATTTGTATCCCTTATCAAAAGGAAACGCAATCGCACCCATATTTGATTCATTTTCTTATTTGTTTCAGACATTTTGTAGTTTTCAGTTTGTAGGAAATGTTTGTTTGGATTTACATTTGAAATGTGTCTCCTATTTGCTCCTGATGAGGAGACATTTCTGTTTAACTGCAAAGGGGAAATATCCTATCATCTAAGTGTTAGAATGAGCCTGTTTTGAGTTCCTTATAGTCTCCCTGTGATCAAGTCTGCCATTGGTCCCAGCCTCTATGATGACCCTGGGTGCTTTCTTTGCCGTCTTAAAGGAGAAATACCACCTGGGAACCCGACTGCAGAGGCAGAGGCCTGGAGCTCCCATCTCCAGTCTGTCTGGCCTCTCGTAAGTACCATGCTACCTCCCCCACTCTGTCACCCACGCCTCGCCGGCCCAGCCTCACCCATGCTCTCCCTCTCACCCGCACACCCCCTGGAACCCTAACCCTCATCCACCCAGACCACTTCTGCTTTACCCTCACTGAAATTCATCATGGGGAAAGGGATCATCCCACCACAGCTAAAATCTATCCAATGATCTTACTCCAAGTCTTCTCGTGCTTGGAATGACATGCGAGTCTGTAACCGTGTAAGGAGGAGTCTGTAACCGTGTGTCTGTGCGCCCGGCCAGCCTGAAGGAGGGCGAAGACCAGAAGGAGGTGAACATTGAGCCAGCCCAGGCTCTGGAGGAGGTGGAGCCCCTGCCTGAGGACTGCTACACTAGACCCATCAACCTGCCTGAGGGTAAGAGACGGCCACACCACGGGCTCACAAACAAGAACCTTTTAGTAGTAGTTACAATAGTTTTTGAAAGCACTGGTGCATGCATGGAGGACACGCTGCTGGAGGGAGGGGTCATCCGAGGACGAAGAGAGAATGTTACGTTACCCTATTTAAGGTATTTTGTACAAGTAGCCTCGTTGCTGGGACTGAAATCGGGAACAAAGCAAAACACAGCCAGCTAACGTTTGCTAGTGCTAGTAGCTAGTTATAGGTCTCCAGCCAAACGGACGTTCATAGAATAGCTAGCCAGCCGTTTGGCTGTAGACTATGCTAGATAGACTATATCTAACTAGCTCACTTATAGCTAATGTTAGCTAGACTAGCTGTTTTGCTTTGTTACCGATTTCAGTCCCAGAAACTAGTTTGCTAACGTTAGCTGTGTTTTACAGAATTTCGTAGCTGCATGATGCACTAATGGTATAATTCAAAAGGTTTAGTACTAGCGAAACTTTAGTTGGCTACAGCTAGAGATGGCATGTGAAACTGAAGTGAAAGCTAACCTTTTGACCTGGAGAGGGGATCTTTGTTTGAACGTCTTTATATATTAGAGACAGATAGCCTCGATGGCATGTGGCATAAACATCAGTGCTGAAAATCGAATTGAAAAGGGACCTGACAATCGAATCGAATTGTGGATTTAAAAATCATGACACCCCTACATTTTAACAAGTAGCCTACATTTAATGTCTCTTGAACTCCTCCACCACCACTACTAACTTCCATGCACAGATTCTGGATAACTTCCTTTGTTTGTGCATTACAATAGATTGTGGTTCTTCTAAAACTGTTTCTCTGTCTCTGTCTGTCTGTCTGTCTGTCGCTCGCTGTGCTCTGTGTCTCCGTCTGTCCCATGTGTCTCTCTCTCTCTGTCTGTCCCTGTCCCCGTATCTCCCTGTCCCCTGTCCTGTGCCTGTCCCATCCCTGTATGTCTCTCTCTCTCTCTCTCTCTCTCTCTCTGTGTCTGTCTGTCTGTCTGTCTGTCTGTCTGTCTTTCTCTCTCTCTCTCTCTCTTTCTCTCTCTGTCTATCTGTCTCTCTCTCTGTCTGTCTTTCTGTCCTGTCCCACGTCCTGTCCTGTCACTGTCTCGGCACCTTGTCGGTCCTGTCCCGTGTCCTGCAGTGACCACCCTGCGCCAGCGGCTGCTCCAGCCGGACTTCCAGCCGGCGGGGGCGTCCCAGCTCCACCCCAAACACAAGCACCTTCTCATCAAGCGCTCGCTGCGCTGCAGGGTCAGTGCGGCGCCTCACAGTGCTCATGGCAGGTTGCGTTTGCGTTGTGCGGTTCGTATTTGTGCGGTTCGTATTTGTGTGGTTTGTATTTGTGTATCGAGTTTCTCATGGCAGGAGCTTGCCTTCCCCCCCAGAAATGTGAGCACAATCTGAGCAAGCCTGAATTCAACCCCACTTCAATCAAGTTCAAGATCCAGCTTGTGGCTGTGTAAGTATTGTGCGTCGATGGCCGGTCCGTTCTGCGTTCATTCACCTCGATTGGTATGGGTAGGAAATCACCATCTACTCTCGTCTGTTCACCCTGTCCTGTTTCACCCCAGTGGGAGCGATTGACATCATTTTTGCTCCTGCAGGAGTTACATCCCTGAAGTGAGAATAATGTCCATTCCTAACCTGCGCTACATGAAGGTAAATTGACATCTTTGGTCCAACCAACTTTTTTTTGTGCATTAGAATAGATTGTGGATCAAGTAAAACTCTTGTCTGTGTGTGCGTGTGCGCGTGCGTGCGCGTGCGTGCGTGTGTGGGCGCTCACGTGTGTCTGTGTCTGTCTGTGTCCTCGTCCTCCAGGAGAGCCAGGTGCTGCTGACGCTGACCAACCCAGTGGAGAATATTACCCATGTCACCCTGTTGGGCTGTGAGGAGGGAGACCAAGATGATGTCAACAGCAGTGCTAAGGTTACCATATAACATCAATGTCATCAACCAGGTTCATATACAACAGCCAGGATGGTATTAAGCAGTTTAAGAACGAAACTCGATTGTTCTGTGAATGCCGATTTGGAACGTTGCAAGTTCTAAAACGGCAGTTTTCAAGATTCAGCATGTCAAATCTTGTAAAACTGGCTTCTCATCTCAGTTATTGTAGGTCAACTTGGTTTAAGTAGTTGTTGTCGGTCAACCGTGTTTGTTGTTGTGTAGGTGAACCTGGTTTTAGTGGTTGTTGTTGTTTTTGTTGTTGTACAGTAAGTCAACCTGATTCCTCATTCCATTAGCATTTAGCTGATGCTTTTATCCAAAGCGACTTACAATAATTACATTTCATGTAGGAAAAGCCAATGTACTACTACTTGCCAGAACTCAGAAGTGCATCTCCTTTCTAAAACAAGTGACTAAGAGCATAATCTAGTGCTGAAGGCAAAGTGCAAGAATAGCGATCTAAAAATACAGCAGGTGCTTAGGTGGGAGGATCCTGGAAGTACTTCTTGAAGAGATGAGTTTTGAGCCTGCGGCGAAAGATGGGCAGCGACTCTGCTGTCCTGACGTCAGTGGGCAGTTCGTTCCACCACTGCGGGGCCAGGACAGAGAAGAGCCGCGACTGTTTCAATCGACCACAAGGGCCTCGGGAGTGACGGGGCAACCAGTCGCCTGAGGTAGCAGAGCGTAGTGGTCGGGAGGGGGTAGCAGGGAGCTGTTCCTTTCATTGCCCTCTAGGCTAGTACAGTACCAGAGTTTTAAACTGGATGCGAGCTGCTACAGGGAGCCAGTGTAGGGAACGGAGAAGGGACGTTGCGTGGGAGAACTTGGGGTGTTTGAACACCAGGCCATCTGCAGCTTTCTGGACAAGTTCCAGGGGTTTAATGACTGACGCTAGGGCCCCAGCAAGGAGGGAGTTGAAGTAGTTCCGGCGGGAGATGACGAGCCTGGATGAGCACCTGCGCCGTTTCATTGGTGAGGAAGAGCAAATCCTGATGTAGAGGAAGAATCTGCAGGAGCGTGTGACGAATGTGATCTGTGCAGAGAATGATAGTTGGTCGTCCAGGGCCACCCCCAGATTCCTCGTTTAAGATACAAACCAGGTTGGCTGTGGGGAAGCAGCTGCTTTTGTGGCACGTGGCTACTGCCAGAGGGGAGTGGTTCAAAGAAACCGTGACCAGGATTGGGGAGGGGTCGGCCACAGTCTTTCTGGCCCATTTCAGGGCCCTGGAGCCGTGCAGGACCTGTAGCAATTTAGAAGCGATCGCTCTCTCAGTGGAGCAGATGACGCGCTGCAGTCTGGCCTTGTCTTTATCTGTGGCGGCAGCGGACCAGATGGTGATGGAGGAGGTGAGGATGGACTCCATCATGGAGGTGTAGAAGAGCACCATCATGGCCTTTGGCATGTTTGAATTTCTTCAGGAAGTGCATCCTCTGCCCTGCTTTTTTTTTGGTGAGGTCCCAGGAGATGGCCGGTGCCCAGGAAGCGGAGTCAACAGTGGCCACTGGGGTGTCCTTCAGAGTGATGGGAGGGCTGGTGCTTAAAGGACAATGCTCGTTTTTGACAACCTGGAACTTATTTACGACATATTATAAAACGTTTGACTCACCGAGATCACTTTGGTGTAGTTCGGAGGCCTGTAGAAGAAATGTAAAATCCAGCGCGAGCCAGTATATCCATGTAATGGCGGTGATCGGGGCAACGAGAATGCAGCTTCTAAAAATCTATTTTCTGCCGCGAAACGTTTGTTTTCATCAATCTGTCTGGATGGATCGCTAGTTGTGCTTACATAGAGCATAACTGTTGTGGTTTTCACATACCTCTGTAATATGATCTTTAGAAACGTCTTTCGAAACGAAATAGCTTCCTCACTTTCTCCAGCACGCTGTGCGCATGCGTGCTGGAGCAAGTGAGGAAGCTATTTCGTGTCTAACGACGTTTCTAAAGATCATATTACAGAGGCATGTGAAAACCACAACAGGCCTACGCTCTATGTAAGCACAACTAGCGATTCATAAAGACAGATTGATGAAAACAACCGTTTCGCGGCAGAAAATAGATTTTTAGTAGATGCATTCTCATTGCCCCGATCACCGCCATTACATGGATATACTGGCTCGCGCTGGATTTTACATTTCTTCTACAGGCCTCCGAACTACACCAAAGTGATCTCGGTGAGTCAAACGTCTTATAATATGTCGTAAATAAGGTCCAGGTTGTCAAAAACGAGCATTGTCCTTTAAGTGGTCTTTGTTGTTGTTGTTGTTGTTGTTAATATTGTAGGTCAACCTGGTTTAAGTTGTTGTTGCTGCTGTTGTAGGTGGCTGTGCCCACCAAGGAGCTGGTGCTGGCTGGGAAGGATGCAGCTGCTGAGTACGATGAGCTGGCTGAGCCCCAGGACTTCCAGGATGACCCTG
This sequence comes from Borostomias antarcticus, assembly GCF_949987555.1. Classification (NCBI taxonomy): domain Eukaryota; kingdom Metazoa; phylum Chordata; class Actinopteri; order Stomiiformes; family Stomiidae; genus Borostomias; species Borostomias antarcticus. The sequence continues at coordinate 5,748,568 of NC_140247.1, read as the reverse complement.
AGTAAGACACACACACGCACACAGACAGACTTGGTACAGTATTTACAGTATGTTTGTTGACCCTTGACCTTGTGTCTCCTCCCTCTGCAGCGTTGTGGCCTTTAGGAAGTCCAACAAGATCGGCTTCTTCATCAAGGTGGTCCCCCAGCGGGAGGGGGACGAGGACGTCACCGTCTCCTTCAAGATCCGCCACGACTTCCGCAACCTGGCTGCTCCCATCAGGCCGAGCGAGGAGGGAGGGGACGCGGCCGCGGAGGCCATCTGGCTCACGCACCATGTGGAGCTGAGTCTGGGACCGCTCGTCCCCTGAGGACACGCCCACGCACGCACGCACACTTACGTGTGTCAGAATACATTACACAGAAACTCTACACATGGAGTGTCTCTTTTGACCAGTCTAATAGAAAATACACTATACTGTAAACGCAGAACACACGCGCACACCCCCCCCCCTCCACACACACACATATACCTACACACACACATATAAACATACATACAATCAATCGCATATCTTTCGATCTCTCTCTCTCTCTCCCGCGTTCTCGAACACACACTTTTCTTGCACACGACGCTGTAGCTTCAAGCCGCCCCAGAGATCCTCTCCATGCTTGGTCATCTTCATCCCCTTCAGAACCCTCCTCCACGGAAGGACCCAAGTATTTATCCGCATGCTACAGCTATTTATATTGTCACGTACCCTAGCCGATGTTCCCGTACCCTAGCCGATGTTCACGTACCCTAGCCGATGTTCACGTACCCTAGCCGATGTTGTTACCGATACAGATAACGCCCTTATGTTCAACAAGCTTGTCCTCTGGGTGGAAGTCGGTGTGTGTTGATACGGTTTGGATTGTTCTTTTGCTATCGTCTACAGTTAGCATAATATGTTTTATTGGCGGTATAGACGCAGTGTAGTAACAATAACATACTGTATGTAAATGTTTAAAGGCTGTGCAGCACTTAGAGATGTATTAAGACACGCAGTCATCAGTTTTAACATGTAAGATGTCTCCTCTGATGCATTTGAAAACGTGACCAACGTCCTCTGTCAAGTCACTGTCAGCATTTTGATTTTCTAAGTGTGTAAACTCTGGTAGCCTACTCACTCTCTTGGTTCGTAGTAAGACAGGGCCTTACAATGTGTCTAACCTGTACTGGCTAATAAAATGATAAGATGAAATACCTGCCATATTGTTTGTCCAGAAATGATCATGGCTCTGTTCATCACAGTGCGTCTACTTACACTTAAACCTGTCCCCAGAGGCAATAACTGCTGGATGCAAGATGTTTCACAAGGAGGTGCTATTCTGTTAGTTGTTACATTATGTAGTGGCACACTGTGCTCAGTAGAGGGCAGTGTTGAGTTATTGGCAACAGCTGGGATAAAAATTAGTCTGGAAAGAACTGGACCAAAAGATGGTCAACTCTCCAGGGTCACATGAGAGTACAGGGTTGTGAATGCAATGATGGGCTTGATTCCTTCCAACCACTTAATGTCACTGAGAAAATGAACCAGAATGATGAAATAACAGAAGTTAGAATAGTGGTGATCTGTTGGGCTCAGGGTCATTACCATTGGAAAGTAAGAAAAGCAATTTATGACCAGATTTGGCTTCAAAGTTAAGTAAAAGACCACACGAATACTGAGCCACTTATAGAGCTGCCCCTTACACTAGAAATAGGCCTAGTGGTCTAATGATTGCGCTTGCTCACACATCTGGAAGTGAAATGTTGTGTAAACTAGTCCAGGGGGCCAACAGAGTGATTCAGGTCCGGTGTGACTGTGTGGGTGGTGGTCTGGTAGGTTTGCTCACCAACCACAGACAAACCAGCACCGGGGGAGTGTGTTAACGTGAACAGAATGACAGTATCTCACACTGAGCAGATAAGACACACACACACACACACCAGAGAAGATGGATGAAATAGAACAGGACGGAGCAAAATAGTATAAAACTAGAAAGTGTGCCTGAGAGCACAGACCTCTGCCCATGAATGTGTTTCGTGGCTCTGTGTGCGCGCACATGCATGAAAGCAGGACATGTTTGGTAGTGCTGCATGCGTTAGGTCGACAGCTTTATGCTAAACTCTGTTTCTCTGGGACTTTCCCATGTTGAGATATGGCCGTTTCAATTCCCCCCATTGACAATCAAGTCCAAAAAATGAATGGAGGTGAATGGCCGGCTGAGTTTGGGCGTCTTGTGGACCTGCCCCGTGATTCAGATCCGCTCCACAATGTAACAGGTTCCAAGTTGGCCCACGCTACAACCCTCACAAGTTTTATGAAAATCGGTCTGGTAGCTTGCGTAATCCTACTAATCCAATAAAGAAATAAACCAATAAACTGACCAATAAATAATGTCCACATGCCACCGAAAACATTACCTCTCGCCCTGTACTGTCGCTGGGGCGAAGGTAAAAATAATAGAATATGTTGAATAAAATATAATAGTCTACAGATCTGAGCCCTAGAGGAGAGATGGACCACATGCAGCTGGTCTGCTATGTGTGGTTCTGTATGGACATCAGTACCACAGCTGGTCTATGTGTGGTTCTGTATGGACATCAGTACCACAGCTGGTCTGCTATGTGTGGTTCTGTATGGACATCACCTCACAGCTGGTCTGCTATGTGTGGTTCTGTATGGACATCACCTCACAGCTGGTCTGCTATGTGTGGTTCTGTATGGACATCAGTACCACAGCTGGTCTGCTATGTGTGGTTCTGTATGGACATCACTACCACAGCTGGTCTGCTATGTGTGGTTCTGTATGGACATCAGTACCACAGCTGGTCTGCTATGTGTGGTTCTGTATGGACATCAGTACCACAGCTGGTCTGCTATGTGTGGTTCTGCATGGACATCAGTACCACAGCTGGTCTGCTATGTGTGGTTCTGTATGGACATCACTACCACAGCTGGTCTGCTATGTGTGGTTCTGTATGGACATCAGTACCACAGCTGGTCTGCTATGTGTGGTTCTGTATGGACATCAGTACCACAGCTGGTCTGCTATGTGTGGTTCTGTATGGACATCACTACCACAGCTGGTCTCCTGTGCGTGGTTCTGTGGGGTTGAACACAGCAGGGGGAAGCAGTGTAAACACCCTCAGCCAGCGCGGGCCATAAAAGCAGGCTTTTCTTTTATCTCAGGCAGATATAAACAGCTTAGAAGAGCGGCCTGTGTGAACCTCATAAATCATTTATGTGGATGAGCTCATAAAGAACACATGCGGCGAGAGACGGATCGAGTCCGCACACTCGGTACCGCACCACTGACCAGACCGGACCAGACATGCAGCACAGACAGCCCGGCCCGCGCTGTGCAAGCTGAACCGTGCCTGTATGCCCCAGCCACCTGGTAGAGTCATAAAACACACAAACAGGTCTACATTACATACCGTTATTTTCTGAACTGTGAGTGGGTGCACTATTAGCGTTTGGCTGGAGTGGTATTGTCTGGGTAGCAATCACATACTTGGGGAGTATTTATATGGTAAGATAGGCCTACCGTGAAGACCTGATACTGTACATAGGGGAGTATTAATATGGTAAGATAGGCCTACCGTGAAGACCTGATACTGTACATAGGGGAGTATTAATATGGTAAGATAGGCCTACCGTGAAGACCTGATACTGTACATAGGGGAGCGCTAGATCCACCAGTCTGTATGGTGTTGATGGTGTAGTCACACACATGGGGCACAAGAATTCAAGTGTTCCAATGCTGTGGTGTCTATATTGAATAGGCCTTATACATGCAGGCCGGGAGATGGTCCATTCTCTAACTACTGAACTGCAGTGTGGTGTAGGTCACAGCCTTGCCCAGCCGCAGGTGGCGCCGGTTCTGTCCCAGGCAGGCAGGCAGACAGACAGGCAGACAGACAGACAGACAGACAGACAGACAGACAGGCAGGCAGGCAGGCAGACAGACAGGCAGGCAGGCAGACAGACAGACAGACAGACAGGCAGACAGACAGACAGGCAGGCAGACAGGTAGATAGGCAGACAGACAGACAGACAGACAGACAGGCAGACAGACAGAAAGGCAGGCAGACAGACAGACAGACAGACAGACAGACAGACAGACAGGCAGACAGACAGACAGACAGGCAGACAGACAGACAGACAGGCAGACAGACAGACAGACAGACAGACAGGCAGACAGACAGACAGGCAGACAGACAGACAGACAGACAGGCAGGCAGACAGACAGACCATGCCTGGATGGGGCCTGCCTGACCAGGGCTTGTTTGCGCAGTGGCGCAGTAGCAGATCCTCTGGAGCTTTGTGCTTCCTTCGCCGTTTATCACTGACCTGTGAATGCTCTGATGGCTTCGAGAGCACTGTCTGGAACAACAAAACAAACCCTCCTTCCCTGAGCGGGGATGAATCGTTCCCATGGCCAGAAGACCCAAAGCGAAGCATGCTTTTCTCAAACGTACAGTAAAGTTTGAATAGGTGAATCATTAACAAGGATAGCAGTCTGTTTCTAGGTGTTTTCAGCAGTTTGTGTGTCAAAGCAATTACTCACTGGAAAGAACCTGAGAGCACAAGAGGAAGAACCCTATTGGTCAGAGATGACATCATACCAAGGTGTTAACCAACTCCATCGATTGTGTGCGCGGGGGTGTTTGTGGGGGGATGTTTACGCCATGATAAAGTGCTCAGACCGAGCTATGCTGTAGAAGTCAGGAATCCCACAGCGTAGCACAGGGGAGAATGATTCACAGCCAGAAGAGGAATTCCACACTTTTAATTTTCAACATATTACTAAAATATGCCCATTCTATGATTTAATCCTGAAATATTCACTCCCAATTCCTCTCTCTCTGCCCCCCCCCTCCCCCACACACACACCCTCTCCTCCTTCTCTTCTCTATAAGCACACATCTTCATATTTATATAGACTGCCCAGACAGTCCTGACCAGATGAAAAAATCCTTACTGAATTACAGGTTTGACTGGACCCGGGACCTTTACCCCATTACGTCATTCCCCAAACCGCCAGTACCTCACCCTCTGACTATGCACAACACAGTCCAGAGAAAGGAAAAGGTACAAACCAAAACGGAGGCTGTAAATCCTCAGTCTAACTAATGAAAAGAGAGAGAGAGAGAGAGAGAGAGAGAGAGCAGGTCTTCAGATGAGGTGCAGCTATGTATCGCATCTCCGCCTCACCCCCTCACAAATCAGCCGGATAGTCACGGGCCGGTACGTGGGGATGCAGCAGGCATGGTTTCCACATCACAGCACTTCATCAGCTCCCTCAGGTGAACCCGGGGGGAATGCTGCTCATCCAGCAGCAGTGAGGCTGTGCTGTGCGCTGTGTGTGTTTTGTGTATCCTCCCGTTGGGGTACCGCGGTGGCCTGCGTGTGTAATACATCACAGCTGTCCCCCTGGGTCCAGGCGCGATGCCCGGCCGCCCTTCTCCTCCCCAGCTCCGCTCCCCTGGGTGGCACAGAGGGGCGGGGGAGGGGGTGGGGGGGGGCGCCGGTGGTCCGGCTGATTAATCACCTCTTTTATTCTCTGCTCACTGGACCATCAGCTGGTTAATTAGTGGTAATTGATGGTGTCTGTCCCAGATCAACAAGCAGAGTCCTCCCGGGCTTCCAGGCTCAAACAAGCCCAACCTGTGAAACCTTAGCTTCGGAATAAATCTCAATCTCATGCCTGTCACTCTCTTTCTGTCTCTCTTTCTCTCTCTCTCTCCCTTTCTCTCTCCATCTCTAGGAATGTTGACTTTGGAGGCCGGAGTGAAAAGGAACACTCTGAGAAAGCAACTGACCCCCCCACCCACACACACACATGCCACACACACACACACACACACACACACACACCACGTCCTCGTCTGTCCAGACCGCAGGCCCAGCTCTGTGTTTTCATTTATTATTTGTTCAATTGCTCGCGGGGTGCATTATGTGTGCGAGGGCACAACTGAGTCAGACCCCTGGCCAGAGCCACTGAGAGGGATCCCCGGGGGGCCGTCTGACCCTGAGGGCTGAGACTCGGACCCCAGCATGGCTGCCTGCACCTCCATCCTTGCCCTTCCTCCGCGGAGAGGCTGGGGGGGGGGGGGGAGAGGTGTCAGGGATTTAGGGAAGACGCGCTGGGATGTTTTGATAAAGTGTGATTTTAGCAGCGTTCTGTAGATGAGAAGGGGTTATAATGTCATTGGCGTGGACATGCGGCGTCTGGTAGACCGGTAGTGCCATTCCTCTTTTTTTGTTTTTACTTACGTAGTTGTCTGTGAAGATGACTACTGCTATTCCCTCATATCAGACAGAACGTCAACTCATTACACACCTGATCTTCAAGAATTAGTCAACTTCGGTGGAGTGGGCGGATTGGAATGTCTGGGCTAGTTCCACCTATCCTGCCACCTCAAAACTCACAGCAGGGGCCATGGTGACTGGCACTGGTGTAGTGAAGGCTATACAATATGCCCAGTATATTATTTTTCCATTCCATATATCCACTTCAGTTGCTAGTGACTGGCTTTCTTAAAGCCCAGACATGAAATTCCTGCAGCCAGTTTTTGTATCATTTGGCTCATGAACAGGAATGACACTGACTGTACTGCTAGCCCATATCAGCAAACAGGCATGAGCTAGAGTTTCCCTGACCCATTTACAGGAAGGGCTGAGGTCTCTGTGAACCAGGCACGCTGACTGAGGTCTGGAAACAGCCAAGACACTGTCACTCTGCTCTGTACACTCTCGGAAAAAGGTGCTGTTAAGAACAAGTGTAGGTTACTCAGAACCCTCTGAAACCCCCTTTTCAAATCTCCTTTTGGTTCCAAGTAAAACTGTTTAATTAAGCAAAGCCTCCAGCGAAAACCCTTAAACTAATTCACGGTTCCATGTACCACGAAGGAACCAGAACAGGTTCAAAAAAGGGTATTTCAGAGGCTTCCCCTAGGTGCCCAACCAAGGTGCTTGAACTGGAGAGACAAACCAAGAGATACTTCACCTCTCTCAGAGGATAATGGAGGTTCAATAAAATGAGTTTTTCTTGTTTTGTTTGATGTTTGTTAATTACATTTTAAAAAAATAAAACGAGTTTTTCTAAGGAAACACTTGTTATTGAGCTCCCTTTATTTTCCAGCTGTAACTGGCTGACCAGGGGCTTCCCAGACCCAGACAACCATATAGCCCATTAGACCCTGCTGAGAGGGACAGACCAGGGGCTTCCCAGACCCAGACAACCAGAGCCCATTAGACCCTGCTGAGAGGGACAGACCAGGGGCTTCCCAGACCCAGACAACCATAGCCCATTAGACCCTGCTGAGAGGGACAGACCAGGGGCTTCCCAGACCCAGACAACCCTAGCCCATTAGACCCTGCTGAGAGGGACAGGAATGACCCAGACAACCATAGCCCATTAGACCCTGCTGAGAGGGACAGACCAGGGGCTTCCCAGACCCAGACCACCAGAGCCCATTAGACCCTGCTGAGAGGGACAGACCAGGGGCTTCCCAGACCCAGACAACCAGAGCCCATTAGACCCTGCTGAGAGGGACAGGAATGACCCAGACAACCAGAGCCCATTAGACCCTGCTGAGAGGGACAGGAATGACCCAGACAACCAGAGCCCATTAGACCCTGCTGAGAGGGACAGGAATGACCCAGACAACCATAGCCCATTAGACCCTGCTGAGAGGGACAGGAATGACCCAGACAACCATAGCCCATTAGACCCTGCTGAGAGGGACAGGAATGGTGGGTGAGGAGACATGGAGTCATGCTGAATACAGGGAGAGAGAGAGAGCAAGAGGGAGAGAGAGACAGGGAGAGAGAGAGAGCAAGAGGGAGAGAGAGAGACAGGGAGAGAGAGAGAGAGAGAGAGACAGGGGGAGAGAGAGAGAGAGAGAGAGGGAGAGACAGGGAGAGAGAGAAAGAGAGACAGGGAGAGAGAGAGAGAGAGGGAGAGAGAGACAGGGGAGAGAGAGAGAGAGAGAGAGAGAGGGAGAGACAGGGAGAGAGAGAGAGAGAGAGAGAGAGAGAGAGAGAGAGGGAGAGACAGGGAGAGAGAGAGAGAGAGAGAGAGAGAGACAGGGAGACAGGGAGAGAGACTGTGCAGCCTTCCCAAGCCCACAGCCCAGCCCACCACACTCACGCTTCCATCTCCACATAGCAACAGCACTAGCACACAACTTATACTGTATTTACATTGAGCTAAATGCCCCATTGGTACAGTACACACGTTAACTTGCATGGGCCGTGGCCAACCATGGATGAGAATTCACTGAGCTACGTAATGTAGTAGACATTTTCCCCGTGGGTTTAAAAACCTTGCGGAGTTGTGAATTGGTTTGCCAGAGCTGTACTTAGTACTTTGCGGGACTCAAAATAACAATTAGCTGTGGTTGAGGAGTTGGAGGCGAGATGCCACAGGAAACGTGGTTGTCAGAGACTAGAGAGCATGATTGGGAAAGGGAGTGAGAAAGTCAGACTTGTTGTTCATTCCTAAAGAGTGCTGAATGACTCTGCTGCCATGGGGCTTGAATGTTTTTTCTCATACTCTAAAGCCAACCCGATTCTGTCATCCATAAACCTCAAGAGTCCACTTCAAAGCCGTCCCATCTTTTGTGATCCTTTTCCCCAGCCAGTTATTACGGTATTAGCTTTCTGGAGTTCATTTAAGCCAGGTATAGTATACAGCGGTGTCATTATCACATCATACATTACCATGTGGTCTGTGTTTCTGATCCGGACCTGTGGCCTTCGCAGAATCTCCAGCCCCTCCAGGAGCAGGCCATCTGTGTAGTGTTGAGTGTCGGTGCTGCAGCTGGAGGGAGTTTGGACCTGGCGTGGCGGCTTAGACAGCAGAGCCGGCAGGCGTGCGTATTAACAGAACACTCGCCAACCAGGGGTCATAACGCAGACGCTGTTTAAAATCAATCTGATTCCCTCAGCAGCGCATAATACAGATGAAAAACACGCGTAGGATATGTGGCCTTTGTCGGGAAAACTACAGTCTTTTCCTGTCAATGGAATGGGCGAGACAATGCTGGTATGTTTTCCTAAAGAAGGCAGGAGATATGAAGAGGGGTTGGATAAGGCTGCCCAAGGCTGGGAGACCTGTGCTTCCCTCGTGTGTTTGAACAACAGAAATCCGTCTCATTCTCTCCAAACATTATTGTGGATTATTTACCCAGGCAGATCTGGGGAGTCTACTTGAGAGAACCACTGATTATCTCCTCGGGACTCGAGACTGGTCCTGGGAGTGTTTGGAGCTCTGTGTGTCTGTGTGTGTGTGTGTGTGTGTGTGTGTGTGTGTGTGTGTGTGTGTGTGTGTGCGTGTGTGTTTGTGGACATCCCATAGTGTTGCCAGGCCCAGCTCCTTGCTGGAGGTTGCTGGGAGAGTCTCTGCAGGCTCTTGTTTAAACCATCTTGTTGTCTTTAATTTCCTGTGGAGGTAACTCGTAACTCGCACATTTGATTTCCTGACTGAGGGGAAAGTGATCGTCAATCCTCCGACGGGATGATTTCTCTCTGGGCCGGCCGGTGGATCCAAATGAGGCTTTGTCCTTCTGCATGCTTCCTTAATCCAGTTCTGGTTGAAATATCTCATTGGTAAAAATGTGGAATTTCATTTGGAGACATAGTGGGAGAGCTGAGGGATGCGCTGGTGATTTATTGACGTGTCTGTTGATTCATTATTTGATTCACTTTCTTACATGACTTTATTAGATGCTTAGAGAATTTCTCTTTGGGAATAAAAACATTTGTCCATCTGTACCGGCTGTACATCTGCCAGCAGGATTATGGAAAGGGGTGAAGCATGGGCCAACGTAGAACCCATTACATTTTGGAGCCAATCCGAATCAAAACCCATTCAATTGTGGAGTGTATCTGAATCATGGGGCAGGTCCAGCCGCCCAAACACGGCCGGGCCAGCCACTTACCTTCATTCATTTTTTATACAAAAACTACCTGACCCCCTTTCATGAAACTCGGTGAGGAGGTGTATCAGGGGCCAATTTAGAGCCCATTCAATTTTGGCGCATACAGAGCCACAAAATGTATTCAGGGTCGGAGGTCTGTGCTCTCTGAATACCATTTCTAGTTGCATATGCTTGCTTCATTAAAGATTACATATAGCCCATTCTCGCTTTTAAATAAAAGTATATTGGTTTGGCCTATGTTATGTCTGTGCTCCCGCTACTGTCTCTCTCCTGCCCTTGACAGGGGTGCTGTGCCCTGGATGAATACTCCTTGTTTTTGTTTTGACGTCTGGAGGAACCAAAATAAGCATGAGCCAGCATTTGTGATTTGGTGTGAATGTGTCTGTGACTGGGACGGCCCTGGTCAAAGAGACATGCTGATACCACTGTGCTCTTTCTCTCTCTGTGCACCTAAAATAATGGTCTGCACAAGTTCTCCTTATTTATTACTAAGGACAGTTGGATTAATTTCTTCAATCATTTGAAGGTTGGATTATTAATTTCTTCCACAGTAACAGTCGAAGATCATGTAGAGAGAGTAACAGTGGAAGGTCTCTTTTTGGGGGGGGGGGGGGGGGGGGGGGGCAGGTTGGAATATATCAAGCATACAATTCTAGTCATAACAAAATGAAACAAAACAAAAATATACAGTACAGTATAAAATGATACAACAAAAGTTACAAACTCTCTCTCTCTCTCTCTCTCTCTCTCTCTCTCTCTATATATATATATATATATTAAACCAGGCAAGCCGCTAAGAACAATTTCTTATTTACAGTTAGCGGCCTGGCAATGTTGGAATGTTGCATTTTTATACAACCCCCTCATCCCCAACCCTGGCTGACCCCCCCCCCCCCCCCCCCCTCATCCCCAACCCTGGCTGACCCCCCCCCCTCATCCCCAACCCTGGCTGACCCCCCCCCCCCCCTCATCCCCAACCCTGGCTGACCCCCCCCCTCATCCCCAACCCTGGCTGACCCCCCCCCCCCCCCTTAGCACAGGTAACAGTGGAGAACCCTGTAGAGGGACAATGGAAGGTCATGCAGCAGAGTAACAATGGAAGGTCATGTAGAGTAACAGTGGAGTGGAGAGGAGGAGGTCGGCCGCCAGGCCAGCGGGGCCCCGACTGCCAGCGGAGCCCTAGAGGCGGCCATGGTTGTGCTCCTGTCCTCTGGTCCCCCCTGGAAGTAGGTCAGAGGAAGGAGAGGGAGGGTGAGGGTGAGGGAGGGGGGCGGGGGGATAGATTGATGTTGGTGGGGAGGGTGGAGGGGAGAAAACGTCTACAGAAGAAGAAGGGGTTAGAATATTTTGGTCTGGTACCAATTTGAGATGTCTGGCACCCCTTTCCTGTGTAACATCCCCCTATGAGGGAGAGTATGTGTGTGTGTGTGTGTGTGTGGGGGGGGGGGGGGGGGGGGTTATACCTCCCTAACGCATAGCTCATTTTGTTATACTCGACGGTGCTTCCTTTAGGAGTCTTCCAGAGAAAGAAGCATACATCATCTCATTACCTTATTCCTCTTAGACAGTCGTCAGCAATGCGCGGCCACACTAGGTCATCCACTGTTCCAGTTCTAGGAGCCACAGAGTCCATGTAAACACACACACACACGTCCATCCATACTGACCAGATAGACGGAGCTCTGACTGAGAGGTAGAGCTGAGAGCCTGTAGAAGCTACAGGGGGAATGGAGAAGATTGACCTGTGAGAGTTTCACCTCAGCCCTCCTGAAGAGGAGGAACAAGAACATTTAATTTGTTAAAAACAGAGCATGAGGCAGAACACCTGTAGAGGGTATTGTGTGGAGCCAAACTGAGTGGCTGAATAGAATAACATGGTCCTGTACTTTTGTCACTGAAATTGGATTTGAGAGGTAGAGAGAGAGAGAGAGAGAGAGAGAGAGGAGGGGGGGACAACAAAACAAAGTTTCTCTGTCTTGTGGCTATGTTCTGGCTGAGGATAGGAGTGTAGCATGCATGGTTATAGATCTAAACTTTAGGGATTAGGGTGACTTCATCTTCTGGTGTAGCTTGCAAAATGTTGTCAACAGGAACCCATGCCAGCGAATGTCCAACATAGTCTGTTATTAAAGTCTGCACTTCCCTGCTCCACTGCGTTCATAAACATTTTCATGGGGAAGGTTATCATAACATGACCTTATGAATAAGCAAAACAAAGCAGTCCTTCTCCTTTGGTATTTAGGATAAGAGTCCCTCTCTCCTGACAGACTGCTCTACCTTTCTCTTTCTCACTCACTCTACTTTCCCCTGCTACACTCCCTCCCTCTTTCTGCCTTTCACTGTTTCCTGCACTTCTCTTTGTATGCACTCACTCTTTCTTACTTCCATCCTTCTCTTTCTCTCTCGTTTCGGTCCACCCTTCCCTTAATTAGAGGGGAGTAAAAATAAGAGTGGGGTTACTAAGCTTGTGAGCTTGGCAGCGCAGGGGCAGGAGCAGGTTGGCTGCCAGACGAGACCTTTCCCGGCACGCTCGCCAACACCCAGCCCCTAAAGTAGGTCAGGAAACTCAAACCCTGGGCATTTCTGACGCAGCTCCCCCGAACCACACTCTGTGGTGGGGCCTCGGGGAGCTCCAGACTCCAGACCAGCGGGCCCAACCGCGAGGTTACATCCGTCCCCCCAGTCAGGCCTCAGGGACCCCGGCGCAGAATTCATTAGCCAGAGCTCTGACCCGGGCCGGGTCACCTGCGGGTTGGAGTTGGCCCGTCCGTCGCGTGTTCCAGATGCAGTCGCAACAGCACCGTGGGACGGGCAGCTATTCATTTTCAAATGTTCTTTTTTGGTTGCTGAAAGCTGATAGGCCCAGATGGCCTTGGCGGCCTGGATTTGCAGGCATGTATTTCAGGCTGTTTATATCGGGTGTGTGTCTCCATGGGGTACCCACATTACTGAGATGGCTGTTAGATTAATTTCTGGTGTGTTTACAAACATCACTGCAATGTTTATGATGTTACATAAGTTCATTATTTTCTTATTTTTGGGTTGAAAATTGCACATCTGGCTATCGTGTGTGAGATTATTTTGATAGACTTGAGGTATGAACTGTGAGTCAGAAGCCTAATGTTGTGGATATTTCTTGGGGGAATCATGTGTTCTGCTCTGATAGCCCTTCAGTCATCACGTGTGTTTACATACCTGGCCATGGAGCGAGCAGCACAGCAGCTTGGACCAGGAGGACTCTCCCACCCAGGGCCCTGCTGAGGCCTGCTCACCGCCAGGTCAACTCAACCTTGCATCCTGGCCTGGGATTATACCTTCACAACCCGTGTCTGGACCAGAGAAAAGCTTCAGTGCTCAACTAGCTAGTGTTTCAATAGGAACAGTGCCTGGAGCGACATCTGCATTTAGACATACGGCAAAACCACCAATAAATAGAAAATTGTGGTAGAAAGCGTACATTCGATGGCCGCAATGCTTGTACATTAGAGGTATATTGAAGGAACAACAGAAGAGCAACTCATCCTGGGGGGGGGGGGGGGGGGGGGTTCTTGATGAGTAAATTATGTGAATCTTATGCTACTGTATGACCTTCACAGTCACCAGATGTCAACCCAACTGAACATCCTATAATATATAGAAATATAGAAATATCCTTTGGTATATCCGACAACTTACTAAGACACTTTATGTTGGTTTTTCCTTTAATTGACCCCAACCCCTGCCTCCCTACCCCAACCCTTGCCTCTATCTGGGCCCAGGCACATTCACGCACACACAGACATACACCAGTGTTTGCCATGTCTCTCCTATGATGTTTTTAGCCTCTCTTATGTAATTTAATGTTATTTTTAATGTAAATGTAATTTATGTAAAAGTAATTTAATGTTATTTATTGCTTTATAAATGTTCTTAGCCGGTAGACAAACATACTCCAGGAGCTTGCTTGATTGCCTTGTTGAGAGGGGTCAGGGAATAATTTTTACAGCTCACTTATCTGGCCCCTGGGTGATACTGTTTTTTTGCTTCCCTCTGGAATATGTAGAGAGTGGGACGTCTGCCCACCTCCCTTGTTCTCTCTGCATTGTGTTGCCTCTGGGTATGAAATGCGCTATACAAATAAAGCTTTGATTGATTGATTGATTTAATTTGTCCCCCTATACCTCTGCAAGGCCCAGTATCATGAGCTGAACCTGTTTGGTCTGATGTAATGTTCCTAGACTCAAAGAGAAGTGTGGTTTGCTCTCTCAAGCAGCTGGACTACTCCTGCATGTGAAATAACAGTTCCAGGAAGGAGTCTGAGTTTAGAGTCACAGGCTATGCCTTCTCTCAAATCTAAATTGGCTGTTTTGATGCACCACGATCTTGCCTTAACATTTCTGATGGTTTATGAGGGGAAATATCTGGGAACTGAAATTGTTAGTTAACCCAACTGCAGCTAGTAATTATATCTGCTGGTTGAGAGCGCACATAATGGTTAGTGACTCAGATTTAGGAAGCAGGCTGGTGGTTTGGACATGATCCCGGACAAAATGTTACTGTCCCTCCTCTTTGATTCTGCAGACAATAATCACATTGTTGTGTTAGGTTAGGGCAAGTTTGCCTTCGTGTATCAACTTGATTGCCTGCATCGCCTGCATTTAGTAGTTGGCTTTTTGTCTGTCGCAAAGCTTTGAAGTCCATGTCTGGAAATAACAGCTGAGCAGTCTGGACAAGAGAAGGAGAGCTGAGGCGCCTTGCTTGTTTTGGACTCCAACAAGGATACTGCAAGCCTCTGACTTGTACCGTTTTGTCAGCCTTATCCTGACATTTCTATTCAGGGGATCTGGATACAATTTTGGTGACTTCCTCGACATTCCTCCACACACACCTCCTATTGTGCAGATTGAGCCAGCCATCTTGATGGTAATGAGTGACGTGGACGACAGTCAGTAAACACAGCTGCAACGTTGGGCTTATATATGCAGGAAGTGCTTGGCAGAGTGGGTAGTGTTGGTCACTGTTCTCCTCTAATGGAGCCTGACCCAGGCCCTGCCAGACTACACTGACTCAGAGAGAGAGACAGAGAGAGAGAGATAGAGAGAGAGAAAGACAGAGAGAGAGAGAGAGAGAGAGAGGAACAGAGGGAGAGGGGGGATTTCCACTCAAACACAGAACAGAACAGTTCTATTCATGTTAAAACAACATGTCAGGCTTCAGGCCCGGCAGAAGGTCCAGTGAGGAAACAGCACCGCGTCTCTCACCCCTCTACACACACCTCAACCACACCCCTCCTCACACACCTCACCTTCTCTGCTCCCGCCGCCCACCACTTCCCCATCCACCCCATCTCTCCACACAGTCATCCATTCTGCCAGTCCCACTACACGCACAGATCCATCTGCCTCCCTCAGTAGATACACATAGACATCTGAGTCATCCGTCTACTTTGTCCCTCTATCATCCACCCAATCAGACCTCACCTCATTACCAGGGCTGTTGCTCCTCTCAGTTGTATGCTAACTTCGTTCCAGGATGTGGTCACCATCCTCGGGGTCAGCCTCTCCCCTTCATGTTGTCCACAGAGGAAGGGGAGGGGCTTGGGCAGAGATATTAATGTAGTCATAGAGTCACATTAGAACAACACACCCGTCTCACGTCAGACCAAGGCCCTACTCTTCCTCCTCCTTTCTCTCTCTCTCTGTCTCTCTCTCTCTCTCTCTCTCTCTCTCTCTCTCTCTGTCTCTCTCTCTCTCTCTCTCTCTCTCTCTCTCTCTCTCTGTCTCTCTCTCTCTGTCTCTCTCTCTCTGTCTCTCTCTCTCTCTCTCTCTCTCTCTCTCTCTCTCTCTGTCTCTCTCTCTCTCTCTCTCTCTCTCTCTCTCTAATCCATTCTCTATGACCTGGCTCTCTTCAAGCTCTCTCTGAGTCTGGAACATACAGTAAGGGAATCAAAGCGCGTCTGAGGGTTTGCGGGGGAAATGAGAGGCTGGAAAGTGAGGCCAAAACCAGGCCTACACACCGGGCCAAACCAGGACCACACCGGGCCAAACCAGGACCACACCGGGCCAAACCAGGGCAAGCTGGGGGTAGTGATCCGAACACCAGCGGGACGGGAATATCACTTGTTTTCCTGCCCGAAAAGGGAAACAAAGAGGGATTCCCATGGAAACGCGTATTGCCGACATCTGTTTTGGCACCGCGGTGAATGAGGGCCAGTTGTATCCAGTCGCCGTGACATCGTCTGGGTGCATTGTGCAGTCCAGCCCCCACCATCAAAGTCTGCTGCATTATCAGGCTGCTTTGAAGTCCGGCAGATCATTTCCACATAATGGCTGTTTTTGGGATGTGTTTTTGGGGATCTGGATGTCGATCCGAGCGTTGCGATGTTGTTCACATATTCCAGGGGTTCTTTTGAAGATAAATGCATAACGCCCGCTCTCCTTTTGGTCATGGGAGAAACTCCAGTCAGAAAAAGCTGCAGTTCATGCATCTTCAGGGTTTTTTGCTTTTGGAAATCTGTGGTGCGGAGACTTAAGAAGACAACATCACCTCAGATAAGATGCTTGGCTGCCTGCCCCATACACAACAAACAATAGCGCTCCCATTTCATGGCATCCGGAGGCCATCTTATCAGTCTTCTTGATTTCAGTCTTCAGAGGAACTGCAGGCTTGGGGACCTGCTCTGCATTACTCCCATGGCTTTATTTAATAATCAACACAGGCACACCGGCGACAAGCAACAGACCCCGGCAATGAGGATATCGCTACCGGTTAGCCTTGATGCTAACTCTGAGAGAGAGAGAGAGAGAGAGAGAGAGATAGGGAGAGAGAGAGGAATGGGGAGAGAGAAAGAGAGAGTGAGAGACATACTGGGGAGGATTTCACAGATGGTTGTAAAACCAGGGGCCTGTTGAGAGGCTGATTAAGGATCCTCGCTCCCAGCTAGCCAGTCATGCGCCCCGTCGCAGGCCGCTCTGCTCTGTGCCCACTCTCCCCACACAGCTTCCACAGCTCAGCTCCCTGCTACAGCTGGCTCAGTGGGCCGGGTCCGGAGGCACAGAGCTGGGCTTTGTCAGGCCTCTGCTCCTACTGCTCTAGCTTGTCGGAACCAGAACCAGACCCAGGTCGGACTGGATTAGAGCACTGGGCAGTGGAGAGGAGGACAGGCTTCGCTTCGCACCCCCCGGGTCCAGCAGTTCAGAGGGGGGGGGGGGACTCTGGCCGGCGCCCGGGTCTGACTGGGAGGGTTCTGGACATTGATGAGCAGGTGCGCAGCGAGGAGGGGAGTCGCTACTGTGCGCAGCCAGAGAAGAGAGGAGGACAGCGTGTTGAAAATGTGGTGCATACCTTTCCCTGCTACCCCCTGAAGCTCCCTCTCTCTCTCTCTCTCTCTCTCTCTCTCAAACCTTGTTCCCTTCCTCACTATCTCATGCTTTCACTCAATATTCAAACCGTCTCTCTCTCTCCCTCTCCCTCTCTCTCCCTCCCATACTTTTCTCTGTCTCTTTCTCTCTGTTCTCACCCACTCTGTCCCTCTCTCTCCCTCCCCTTCTCTCTTCCTCTCCCTCCCTCTTTCACTCGTTCTCTGTCTCCATCCCTCTCCCCCGCCCTCCCCTGCTCTCCACTGTCCTGGTTGTGGTACATAATGGCATGTGTTTGGATTGGTGTTGAGGGGGAAGTGGAGTATTGTCTGGACAGGATCTAGGCTGAGATCAGCACATAGATTGGACGGCGGACGGGGGCGGTGCTGGGCCCAGCGACGTCACTTTTGTTTTATTTGGACCTAAGCATCGCTCAGCCAACCCCAATCCCAGCAAGCAGCCAGTCATGCAGGATGTATGGACTAGTAAAAATAAGCAGGGCATTATTATTATGACTAAGTCATTCATTAAAAGTGACGTGTTATTATTATGTTGTAGCTATCATTTATATCTTCCTGTCTTGATAGATGTGAACCCAAACGACAGAGGAATATGGATGGATTTTGAGATCTGGCCGTGAAGAACACGGTTTTCCACCCTTGTTGCTCTCAGCACCTCCACAAAGTTACCTTGCCTCCTCTCTCTCCTCAGTAAAGCTGTAATTTACATTCCCTGAGCAAGAGGCATTTTTTAGCCTCCCCTGGTATCTGTTTTCAGAGTGTTCTAAATGGCCGATTTCCCGCTTGGTTGTGTGGTCCACCCCCCCTGCATTCGACACAGCTACCTTCCCCACACACGCCTCCAGCCGGCCGGACTCGACTCCTCTCTGTGGCAGTCAGGCCGTCTCTAGCGCTGCTGGGGACAGACCCATGAAAGCACGCAAGCAACAGATTAACTGGTAAAAAACAGACAATTAACCACTGGTAATGCATTGGAATTACCACCCACTCGGTCTGCTGTGGAGAAGTGTGCGTAGTAGACAATATGAGTTCTGTGAATACGCTAAGAGTGGGATGATATAAAGGAGCTGGGAGCGCGTTGGAGGCAGGGCGGGAGGGGTAATACAAGCCATATGCTGCTCCACGCTTTGATCAACCCGCTGTCCAGGGCACTTAGACAGACCACTTATCATATGAAACATAGACAAGCATATGCAACACAGAAAGACACCCTTTGGCATACACACACACACAAATACACACATACACTGTGTGTGTGTATGTGTGTGTTTGTGTGTGTGTAAACACACGCACACACACACATATACACAAATACACACACATACACACACACACACACACACACATGCACACATACACACACACACGCACACACACAAACACACACACATAATGCTGGAAGTGAAAACTTCCAAAAGAGTTCACAATGAGGCTGTATGGAGGGGTAGAGGATTCTCGAAGCCAAAAAGAGATGCATGTTTAATCACAGCCTAATATTCTTAGACCTCTTAATGATGACGATGATGTTAATGATGATGATGATGTGGACGAGGCCAATAATGATGATGATGATGTAATGATGATGATGATGATGATGATGATGATGATGATGGGAGTTTAACTAGCTCTGCAGGCAGTGCTGTGATAGCTGGATATAGGATGTGGTGTCATCATGATTTCCTGTTCATCACAGTCCAGTAAATCCTTTCTATTACAGACTTCACAGCCATCACAGCCGTAACACCCAGACCTCTTCCTCTCTCTCTCTCTCTCTTTCTCTACCTCTCTCTTTCTACCTCTCTCACTCTACCTCTCTCACTCTCTCTCTACCTCTCTCACTCTCTTGCTATCTCTCTCTACCTCTCTCACTCTCTCTCTCTACCTCTCTCTCTCTACCTCTCTCACTCTCTCTCTTCCTTCTCCCCTCATAAATCAACACAACAACAAAGCAATGCAGTGACAACCCAGGGAATGAGCAGAGGAGAGGAAACGACGGTGGCTTGTTGGGACAGTGCCCCGGTGGAGGGAGGGATGCACTAAGCTGCACGCTGCCTGGAGATCTGTGGGATACCGGCACTCCAAGGCTTTCCACAGCATGTCATTTCCTCCCTGGAACCTCCGCATTAGTTATGTCACTTCCTGTTCCTCTGCCCACACGCCAGCCCTATGGTTCCAGCTACTTTGTGTTCCCTGCTCGTCTGTCTACATCCTCCATGGTGGCTCCACGGTCACATGCTCACGGTGAGGCTTTTTTGGCTACCTCTCCTTCCTCTTCACTGGAAGGACACATGTGAAATGTTAGAGAGGAGAGGAGTTCTCTCTGTTTCAAGGCCATTCGAAAGACCAAGGCGATTTGAGAGACAGGATTCTCTCTGTTCTGACGCCATTCACACGCTCTTCGAAGAGAATTGTCCTCCAGCAGATCCAGTGCGAAAACAGCATGGGATAAAATGTTCTGAGAGTTATATCAGATGACACTGACATTCTCTTTCCAAATATGGGGAGGGGGTTTATATGTGCGTTTGTGGCAGCTAGTATTTCACCAAGACAGCTAAGTCGTGACAGAGTTCAACTAACACACAGTGTGAACTCCAACAAGGCCAATAACACTGTCACCAATGTGGCAAAGTGTTCATGAGAAAACGCTTGCCTCTTCTGTCATCTCTACCCCCAGCCTCTCAGACCTTCACCCACAGTCAGATACTACCAGGCTGGGTATCAGATCCTCAAGATGGCCACTGGATGGGTGGATAAAGACAGATGCAGCGGGAAAAAGAGAGGAAGAGAAAAAGAGGGAGAGAGAGGGAAAAAATAGAGCGGGAGAGAGAAAAGGAGAGGGAGAGAGAGAGAAAAAATACGTTTTTTTCCCCCCATGCAGTTCCGAAACGGCCCCTGGATCTGTGTGTGGAAGTTTTAATGGGAATCAGATGTGGCTCTAATCAAAGGAATACGGCGGGAAATGTCACAGAGAAGTGGGACCACAGAAAACGGTGATAAGACCCAAACAACGGTAACAAATTACACTGCTTCGCCGTGAGCACAGCGAGCGATTTCACTAGCATTCGCCGTTTTCTTCTGTGGGAGCGTGGCGGTGTGATGGAGTTAACTGCCGTTTACTATCGGCTGTGTACTGTGAGAGGGAAAGCAGACTTGTTAAGAAGGGGTGGGGCGCAAACCCTCATTCTGGTTGTGATGTTGTGTGTAAGTATAGCTGCAGTTCATGTTAGCATGACAACCCAGACTAAATGTTTATTTGCCCCATGTTAGCCAGCCCTCTCTTTTAACTCAGAGAGGAAAACAAACATGTTATGATTTGCGGCCACCCATTATGTGCTCTCACTGTGGGAATCAGGACCACCATTTTTTAATCCAACTACCAATGTGAGTCCGAAAGTGTAAAAATTGCACTCGTCATAATTAAGTTCTTCTCTGTCTGTCAGCTCCTACTTCTACGCCACTGTGCATGCGTCATGTCCCTTCACTGTGCATGCGTCATGTCCCTTCACTGTGCATGCGTCATGTCCCTTCACTGTGCATGCGTCATGTCCCTTCACTGTGCATGCGTCATGTCCCTTCACTGTGCATGTGTCATGTCCCTTCACTGTGAATTCGTCATGTCCCTTCACTGCCACCTCCAGCCATGTGTTTTGATTGGGCTGTACTGGTTTGATCCTAGTGGCCACTGTGACTGTCGTTCAGCATATTTTTGTGCTGTGGTGGCACAATGCGTTAATACTGTGGTATTACCAGAGAACCGCCCGCTGTGCTCTCTGAACAATGGCATACCACGAGCCTAATCATCCACCACAGGTCTCTCCCTGTCTCTGTCTCTGTCTCTGTCTCTGTCTCTGTCTCTGTCTCTGTCTCTGTCTCTGTCTCTGTCTCTGTCTCTGTCTCTGTCTCCCTGTCAATTCAATTTAATTAAATTCGAATAAATTAAATTCGATTCAATTTCATTCAAAGGCTTTCTTGGCATGAAAGTTCATTAATATTGAAAAAAGCACGGAAAATACAAAATACTCCCATCTCTTTCTGTTTATAAAAATGTCTTTAGAATTTACCACATCATAGCCAAACCATTGTGGAAATGAGTCTCCATTTCGCCTAGGCCTTGACTAAGCAAGAGTGTATGGATATCCTCCATTTCCTGTATCTCAGTGCCACATCCAGGGCTGTGTGTTGGAGTTGGATACATTCAAATGACTCTGACCCTTAGAACTTTGTGCTTTGACCACATCCTATCCTTCCCCAGTGTAATGCTGGAACTGTGTCATGCAGCCATGCGAATGAATTGTATGTTAAATAAAGAAATGTTTTTTCCCCATGGGAATGGATGAAAGTGAACTTTCTCCGCAGGAAGAAAAAAAAAGCCATAAAGTGCTCCAGTATGTTTGGGAGGATGGCTCACGTGTCCTGTTGATTTAAGCACCTGGAGCTCGCCAGCCAACCAGCCAACCGCGTACTGGCATGGAAGCGATGATGTCAGAGAGGGATACAGGCTCACCAGAGAGGAACAAACTCAGCCGTTTATCATTGTCCAACCACTAGGCCCTCTCTGCTGCTTGCAGACTAAACACACACACAAACACACACACACACACACAAACACGCTCACAGACACACACATACACACACACACACACACACACACACACACACAGAGCCCATACACAGAGCCCATAAAACCACATGAAAAACATCCCACATGTCATTTGTCAAACCTCCACCAGTTGATGAGCCCCCCTCTCTCTCTCTCTCTCTCTCTCTCTCTGTCTCTCTCTCTCTCTCTCTCTCTCTCTCTCTCTGTCTCTCTCTCTCTGGTGACAGTCTTTGCTCCCAAAGCTCTGTTTGTGTGGCTGCTTCTCCAACACAGATTGACCACAGGCTGCTCAAAGCCATGACACCCAAACCGATGACATACAGTCGAGCCCTGGACAGGAGCGCAGCGAGAGGAGTGAGCTGTAGCTGGGTTTGGAGCTGTCTCCCGCTCCACGGAGGGCTCCACGGACAAGAACATTCCTGCTGCGCTGGGGTTTCTGAGCAGAAACAACATGGTTGGCTGGGAATATTTGTGGTCTTTAGAAGCATTAATAAACTGGGTGGAGTAGGGGAGACTGAGAAGGAAGTAGAGAGGGGTTGAGAAGGAGAGTGAGGGAAAGAAAGCAAGACAGGGAGAGAGAGACAATGAGAGGGAGAGAGAGAGACCTTTGGAAGTAACGTTTTGTGTCCTCTATTTCCAGCACCGTCTGATACACAGCTGGTATGTCGGAAGGACTGTGTTGTTCTGAAACGGCAGTGACCTGGGAGATTCATGCTGCGGCCCCACGCCACAGCGGCTACAGGCCGCGTCCTAATATGGTTATTTATCTCAGATTCAGCCATGCTACATTCCTCCCACAGTCTTACTGGTGGTTCTCAGCCAAAGTAGCCCATCACAGACTGGGATAGAGCTACGGTAGCATAGAGTCAGGACCACATTACTTTACGCTGTGGGAGAGAGTTTTTGGCAGAAAATGGCTTCCGTAGAGTCATCCAGGTGGGTGGCTGGCATCTGTAGCAGATGAGAGTTAAACCCCCCTTTAAGTGCTCAAAGCAATGGAAACCTTCCTATGAATCCAATCCATGACCGATTTCGTCAGGCGGAAAAAAAAACAACCTCTCCTTTAATTATGTATTGTAAAGTGCTTAGCTTTGTTTTAAAGAGCATATGCTGAGCAGATGAGCAGAGATCAGCCAACCCACCCAGAACTCACAGACAATTATAGCACAGTATATAAACAGCATGGATGAACTAGCCACCAAACCCATTGCTATAATAACAAATGAGTTCACCTTCCTTACAGGGAAGTCTTCCGTCGCTCACTGGATGGTCTGGATTTCGACTTCCTGGTGCAGTGCCTCCTGGGTGTCAGGTGCATGATGGGGCCAGGGAGAGGTGAGGAGGGAGGGAGGGAGGGAGGGTAAGTGGAGGATGAGCGTCTAGGGGCTGATACAGTAGGAAGAAACCGTGATGTCATATAGAGCGTGCGTGTCTCATCCAGACGTCCGGGGTGAGGCTCTGTGGGGGGCATGGTGGGGCGTGGGGGGGGGGGGGGGGGGGGGGATCAGGCACGCACAAACACATGCGCGTCTTAATCCCACACCACCAGAGTGTAATATAGCCCCTGAGGGCTACAGCAGAGAGAGAGGGAAGTGAAACATCATCTGTGTGTGTCTGCGTTATAAAGGAAGAAATATTCCTTGGGAATCTCCAGTGTCGTCTTCATGGTGTTTTAATAGTGATTCATCCACCTGCGGTATCAGAGAATGTGTTCAGTCCCGTCTGGTATTCGACTCAGAGTGAAGCTGCTCTCGTGATGCGTCAGAGCAGAGGATCGGCAGAAGGGAACAGACAGCTGACCAGAAGAGGCTATTGATTCGTTAGCACTTTCGTTTGTTCCCCTTCAATAACGCTATCACAATCAGGGACAAAGGCAAACACAAACAGGTGTGCCGATAACTAAATGTTACTGTACCTCAGCGTCCTGTTCCACATCAAACTTGATTTGTTTAGATTTGAGTAAACTTCGTCTGCCAAGGCAACAATTTGTTTGCGTCATTAAAAAAAAGCATTGGAAAAGGTTTGTTAGCCTCTGTTGTTCATTTAGACGCACACATCTGTTACTTGTTTGACTAGCAAGCGCTCTGATAGTATCCAGTTAGCGGGGAGCCAGTGGACACTTCCAGCCAGAGGACTTTGGGAATACAACGGCCCTCTGATGAACCTCACATCGATTCACAAAATGCACAGAGTTATCAAAGCTAATAACGGAAATGAACGACCTAATCTGAAATATGAATAGAATAACAGACGAGATGCCAACAGACACAACCCTCAGACAAGTACACTCAGCTCAACATCTTTTAGCCCTTGACAACGTTGGAGAGTTATGTAGCCAGGTCACCTCTCCTCCACTCCTCTCTACCCCCCCCCCCCCCCCCCCCCCTCACGCCCTGCCCCCCCACCTCCTCCCCTCCACTCAGCTCTCTTTTAAATGGCGTGGGACAGAATGTCTCCACTGAATGTCTATACTTACAGTGAACTTTGGCCATAAAACAGGATTGTCCCAGATGGACACAGTTCTCCCTAAGATGGGTGGACTCTATGTCAAACCACTTAGGTCATCACCCTGTCCCCGCCTCCTCCCTCCCCTCCTTCCTCTTCCTCCCCCTCCTCCTGACCAGCCTCAGACCCCCAGTTCTCTGGGAAAGAGAGGAAATCCTCAACAGAGTGGCCAACCCTAGTGTACACACACACACACACACACACACACACACACACACACACACACACACACACAAACACACGTACACAAACACATACATGCACGCACACACAAACACGCACACGCACACACACACACGCACACGCACACACACAAACACACACACACGTACACAAACAAACACACACACACACACACACACAAACATACACACGCATGGACACACGCACGCACACACACACGCACACACACACACACACGCACACACACACACACAAACACACACACACACGTACACAAACAAACACACACACACACACACACGTACACAAACAAACACACACGCACACACAAACACACACACATGGACACACGCACACGCACACACACGCACACACATAACCTCAGCTGATGGTTAACCCTTGTTCACAGGGGGTGTCCCCCACTGTGGGTTCCCACCTCTTCCTAAATGTTATCGTGTGTTCCTCTATTATATTGTGAGGCTGGACTTACTGTAATAAGACCTGGTGAGACCATGCCCTCTGGTCGGTGTGTGTGTGTGTGTGTGTGTGTGTGTGTGTGTGTGTGTGTGTGTGTGTGTGTGTGCGTGCGTGCGCATGTGTGGGCATGCATGATCAGAAACAGAAAGGGCCTTGGACTTCAACCAAATAGCTCGTTTACTTTTCAGCTGCCGCACTTGACTGTTCCGTGAAATTGGCAACAGCAGGACGAGGTGGCCGAGTGGTTAAGGCGATGGACTGCTAATCCATTGTGCTCTGCACGCGTGGGTTCGAATCCCATCCTCGTCGGCTGAATTAACAGCACTTGTTTTGAAAGGCACCTGCCTTTCCAGTGGGAAGGCAAATAACTAGAAATGGTGCTCAGATAGCACAGAACTCCGCCAATAAATGCATTTCGTGGCTTTGTGCGAGCAGGACATGTTTGTTATTGCTGCATTCTTTAGGTTGAGAGCGTTATGCTTGTCCAAACCATGTGTCTCCATGACCTTCCCACATTGGAAGGAATGGCCTTTTCAATTCCCCCTATTGCCAATGAATGGGGGGGATCTTTCCCTCCCCAAGTCCAAAAAATGAATGGAGGTGAATGGCAGGCCATGTTTGGGCAGCTCGTGGATCCACCCCGTGATTCGGATCTGCTCCAAAATTTAGTGGGTTCTAAGTTAGCCCATGCTTCACCCTTCCATCGAGTTTCGTGAAAATCAGTATGGTAGTTTTTGTTAACATTGATTTGCATTTGCATGTGGTTATGTTATGTACACTAGATATTCTATACACACTAGATGTTCTAGATTGAGTCATTCAGGTGCCGGATGGCTTGCGAGAAGCTATCGCTGGGGTGGAGGGGATCCTACTAATCACCACAAAGAACCACAAAGTACCCCAAAGTATACCCCAAAATACCCCAAAGTACCACAGAAATACCCCAAAGTACCACAAAATACCCCAAAGTGCCCCATAATACCCCAAAGAGCCCCAAAGTATACCCCAAAATACCATGAAGTACCATAAAATACCCCAAAGTGCCTGGAAATGTATCACAAAGTACCCCAAAATACGCTTAAGTGCCCCAAAATACCCCAAAGTGCCCTAAAGTCTACCCCAAAATACCACAAAGTACCATAAAATACCCCAAAGCGCCTGGAAATACACCACAAAGTGTCCACAAAGTACCCCAAAATACCCCAAAGTGCTCCCAAGTATACCCTCAAATACCACAAAGTACCCCAAAATACCCCAAAGTGCTCCCAAGTATACCCTCAAATACCACAAAGTACCACAAAGAACCACAAAGTACCTCAAAGTATACCCCAAAATACCATGAAGTACCATAAAATACCCCAAAGTGCCTGGAAATGTATCACAAAGTACCCCAAAATACGCTTAAGTGCCCCAAAATACCCCAAAGTGCCCTAAAGTCTACCCCAAAATACCACAAAGTACCATAAAATACCCCAAAGCGCCTGGAAATACACCACAAAGTGTCCACAAAGTACCCCAAAATACCCCAAAGTGCTCCCAAGTATACCCTCAAATACCACAAAGTACCCCAAAATACCCCAAAGTGCTCCCAAGTATACCCTCAAATACCACAAAGTACCACAAAGAACCACAAAGTACCTCAAAGTATACCCCAAAATACCACAAAGTACCCCAAATTACCCCATAGTACCACAAAATATCCCAAAGTGCCCCGAAATACCCCAAAGTGCCCCGAAGTATACCCCAAAATACCCCAAAGTATCTTAAAATACCCCAAAGTGCCTGGACATATACCACAAAGTACCCCAGAATGCCCCAAAGTGCCTCAAAATGCCCCAAGGTATACCCAAAATCACCACAAAGTACCATAAAATACCCCAAAGTGCCTGGAAATATACCACAAAGTACCTCAAAATACCCCAAAGTATACCCCAAAATACCCCAAAGTACCACAGAAATACCCCAAAGTACCACAAAATACCCCAAAGTACCCCAAATACCACAAAGTGCCCCAAAGTATACCCCAAGATACCACAAAGTACCATAAAATACCCCAAAGTTCCTGGAAATATACCACAAATTACCCCAAAGTATACCCTAAAATGCCACAAAGGATCACAAAATACCCCAAAGAACCTCAAAGTTCCCCAAAGTATACCTCAATGTACCACAAAATACTGGCTCAGAGGTAGAGCAGGTCAACTAATGATCGTATGGTCAATGGTTTGGTCAATGGTTTGAATACCAGCTACTTTGTGGTGTTTGAGGATATACCTGGGGGCACTTTGGGGTATTTTGGGGTACTTTGGGGTATTATGGGGTACTTTGTGGTATATTTCCAGGCACTTTGGGGTATTATGTTGTACTTTGGGGTATTTTGTGGTACTTTGTGGTATTTTGGGGTATACTTTGAGGTATTTTGTGGTTCTTTGTGGTACTTTGTGGTATTTGAGGGTATACTTGGGGGGCACTTTGTGGTATTTTGTGGTATATTTCCAGGCACTTTGGGGTATTTTGTGGTACTTTGTGGTATTTTGTTGTGCACTTTGGGGCACTTGGGGGTATTATGGTACTGTAGGGTATTTTGGGGTACTTTGTGGTGTATTTCCAGGCACTTTGAGGTATTTTATGGTACTTTGGGGTATTTTGGGGTATACATTGGGGCTCTTTGGGGTATTTTGGATCCCTGTCTGTGACCACTACATCGGCCTTCATCGGCCTCCCTGGACTTTCCCACACCCTTGACCTGCCCCTGGCCCTCCCGCCCTTGGTCCTCCTCCCCTTCCTGCTCCTCCTGCACCATCTGCCCTGGGTCTGGGCTCCTGGAATGCCTTCTCCCTGGCGGGACAATCAGGAGGCATCCAGGGTCTCTTTCCACTCAAAGTGCTGTAAGTATCTGACCATTTAGGGCCCGTTAAACTGGCGATCTACCGTGATGAGCAGAACATATGAGTAGACACTGCTGAACCAGAACCACAGATGGGCCTGTGATGGCCGTGCCTGGTTGTCTGGCAAACCTTCAGTCAGGATCTTGTGGTTGAAATGGTATTGAGCTTGAATTCTGCTCATCTCCATTGAGAGTTGGACATTTTCTTTCATGGTCTTTCCTCAGTAATAAGGCAGGATAATAGGTATGGTGAATCAGTTTGTCATTATGAATGAAATCTGTTGGTGTAGCTCACTATTCATTCACAGTTCACAGTCCAGTCCCCTCAGACGAGAATATTTCTGTATGTGAGTCATTTTACATTAACTCCGGAAACCTTGTTAATTTATTCCCCTGGGAGACATTAAACCACCAAATATTATCTGGAACGGAGAGAGAGAGAGAGAGAGAGAGAGAGAAAGGGAGAGAGAGAGAGAAAGAGAGAGAGAGAGAGAGAGAGAGAGAGAGAAAGAGAGGGAGAGAGAGAGAGTGGGGGAGGGAGGGAGTGGGGACAAAGCTTCCAATGTCCAGAGAATAAAAATACCTTGTGCCACAGAATGGAAAAGGTTGGACCTGGCCTCCTAATTCAGAGGAATATGAATGTGAGAAGCCTGAGTCCAGATGGAGGTATGCAGTTTAATTGCTCCCAGACTTGGTCCAAGCTGAGGAAAATAGGTAGTGTACTGTCAAGGCACAGACACACTCCGGGTCCTTCCATGGGGAGGACGTTGGAACGGTAACACAGGACAGGTTAGTATGTCTGGCCAGGTAAAAATATAGTACTATCACTAACAATTATTTGGTATAGGATAACATCATTGTCATCAACACACACACACACACACACGCACACACACACACACACACACACACACACATGCACACGCACACACGCACGCACGCACACACAAATCAATGGAGACACCAGTGTTCCGAATCAGGTCAATTAAAAAGGGCCCAGTTGAGGAACCACACAACAAGTGGTGAATGGGAGTTTGTTTTCTGCACCGTGCCCATCACTGAAGAGCCGGGCCTCTGAGGTCGCCGGGACGCCGTCATCACTGCTGACATCATCGCTGCCCGTCAGCCGGCTCCGCACCAGCATCTCAGCGAGAGGGGCGCAGGGCACAAAGCTCTCCTTCTTCTCTCCGCTCTGTCATGTCGGGTTCAGTCATGAGAAAGAGGCTTCAGCTAACTGACTGTGAGGAGGGGCTGCTGAGGTCTGATGAGATGCTCGGTCAACGTGAAGTTGTGAGCTCCTCCAGAACACACCGATCAGACTGGCTGACAAGATGGGAGAGACTTATGGGTGGGACTAATACACGTTCTGTACACACACACACACACACACACACACACACACACACACACAAGCGAACGCACGTAGCCGATATACTGTATGCATGCATACATAAATACACAAGCATACACACGTAACCTATATACTGTATGCACACACACATGCATACATATGCATGGCATGGATGCATGCATATACATAAATACACACACACACACACACGCACACACACATACACACTGTACCGAGGGGGCCTCTGATTTCCTGGAATGCCTGGAATTAAGCATCCACTATGATCTGCGCAGATATTTTAGGCTCATTCGCTAATGTCATTTACAGCAGGGGAGCTGAGCTAGAAGGAAAGTGAGTATTTTGTTGGGACCCAGAGTGGTGTGACACCGATTAAGCCCTCAGCCTGGAAGGCAGTGGACCGGGCCGTTGTTCTCTATGTTGTTTTGGTCCCCCCAGTGTGATTCTGATTACGTCCTGGCGAGCGCTGGTCCAAACAAAGAGAGAGGTTCTTGTCAGGAGAAGAATTCCCGCCTTGTTCTCGTCCCTCTGAGGGGAGGCCTGGCTACGGAGCGTAAAAGGCATTTAGGTGGGAACGGACAGCCCGGTGGAATCTGGTGGGAACGTCCTCCTCAGCCGCCGTGTGCTCGAGCTGAGGGATCGACTATCTGAACTACCACTGTGGGCATAGGCCTACTCAAATCAATCAATCAAAGCTTTATTTGTATAGCGCATTTCACACCCAGAGGCAACACAATACTGTACCTACCATACGGATCTAGGACTGACTCGCCCTGAACTCAATACCACCGCTAGATTCCAGTGAGAAATATGGCCCACTCAGACAGAACAGGTTAAAAAAGTGGCCTTTCAACAGTCAGACGTGCGTCAGGGCCGTTCGCTTAAGTAGCTGCGGCTCACACACCCACTTCCTTTCATTCTCCAACACTTCAGTGGCCTGACAGAGAGAACGGAGGCTGAATGGCGTGATCGCGGCGAGGCTGAGAAGGTGCTGCCAGACATTCCTCAGAGGCCAGTCACGTCCTGCGGGGAGAGAGGCCGAGCTGGTCTCTCTCACCTCGCACCCTCTCGGCGCTGCATAGCGCCTACGCCCGTTGATCCCAATTTCAGCCGATGATAATCTACATTACAGTAGAACGGCATGCAGTGCAACTGCATCGTTCATCCAACGCTGCAGAATTACACTTTGGCCTCACCTCAGAGAACATAGGCTACAACAGTGACGCGCCATTTAAGACGACCATTATCTGCCGTAGACGAGGGAGATGACTGACTCAAGAATAATAACGCTGTTGGTAAGTTGGCTATTGTGAAACAGGTTATTTGTTCTCCTGCCCAGTACGTGAAACTAATCACCTTGCTCACTTTATCTCAGCGCAACATCCACAGTTTGTTTGTCTTGGCTACCTGGTCCGCCTGTGAGCCGCGGAGTGTGATTATGAACTGGGAACCACAACCAATCTGTCACATTAAAACCCCATACTGAACTCAGAGAGAGGGAGAGAGAGAGAGAGAGAGAGAGAGAGAGAGAGAGAGAGAGAGAGAGAGGGAAGGAAAAGTGATTGTGTGCAGGGCACGTCCCATGAGATTGATTAGTGATTCTTTCTGCTGATTCATGTCTGAGTAGCAGTCTGGTCTGGAGCTCCTTCAAGAGAGTGAGAGGAACAGCATGTTCTACTTTTATACTGAAAACTAAATATCTGTGTCAGTTCTAAATAATTCATCTCTGCGTTTCATACCGTACTGTAGGCTATGTTGCTCCCAACTGAATAAGCCCCTGGTCTGCTAAAGTTTTCATCACTATTGCACACCAACACCAACACCAGATTAGTTACAGACATGTCCTCCTCCCTCTATCTGTCTCTATCTGTCTGTCCTCCTCCCTCTGTTGTCCTCTCTGTCTGTCAGGGACAAAGACACAGACAGACAGACAGACAGACAGACATGCGGGCAGGCAGCCTGACACAGACAAGGAGGCAGCCAGGAAGGCTGACAGACAGACAGACAGACAGACAGAGGGACAGAGAGACAGGCAGACAGACAGACAGACGGACGGACAGAGAGACAGGCAGACAGACAGACTGACAGACGGACGGACGGACGGACGGACAGACAGACAGACAGACAGACAGACAGACAGACAGACAGACAGACAGACAGACAGACAGACAGACAGACAGACAGACAGACAGAGGAACAGGCAGACAGACAGATGTAGCCAGCTGACAGTGCAGTGGTCTGGACCCGAGCGAGGACGCCCTAGCCACAAACTCACGCCC
This sequence comes from Borostomias antarcticus, assembly GCF_949987555.1. NCBI lineage: Eukaryota > Metazoa > Chordata > Actinopteri > Stomiiformes > Stomiidae > Borostomias > Borostomias antarcticus. The sequence continues at coordinate 5,716,993 of NC_140247.1, read as the reverse complement.
TGCCATGTCTGCCAAAGCCATCTAGATCACAGAACCACGCCATCGAGGGCGCGCTGCCAGATATGAAACACATGTGACGGACCTATAGAGTCTCACATAGGTCAGACTGGTTACGGTGCCTGCACACTGCCCCAACCAACACCAACCATCACCAACGTTGGATTGGTGTGCCATGTTTGTTGGTGACTGTTGGCATTGGCTGGATGGATTTTCAGCTGAATTTTAAACTTCCAACATTCTAACAACTGCCAACTTTAGAATTAGAATGTTAGAATTAGAATGCAAAGTAGAATGCTATGATGAGGAATGTTCAATGTTTGACTGTAGTCAAAATGGTTGTACAATTACATGTAAGTCATATGTGGACTGTATAGGGTGCTTTTGGAGACAGTCTCTCAAGGGCTCTCAAAAGGATGGCACTATGGCACAGTATGGGTACATCCAGTCGGACTCAACAGATGTAGGTTTTGGGGATAAACCTTGTCATTCGTTTATTACTGCCCAATCAGTGGCGGCGATTCATGTGGTCGGCCAATAAGTGGCGATGGGAGATTATCCCAGACTACATGAAACAACCACAACTGAACAACCCAACTGCTCCGCCGAAGACAATTGTGATTGGTTTAAAGAAATACTGCGCTTTCCCCCCCTATCCCCAAATGGTAATAAGTCCAGCCAGACCTTTCTCCAGTGCTGGAACAGTGTAAATGAAGTGTGGAGATAGGTCTGCCTATCAGCCTCGGCGAGACTAGGTACATTCTAACTCCACCATGCCATCCCTACCCCAGAACACAGCTCCCACCGGGCACTGAAGCTATGCAGAGTCATTTGGAAACACACTAGACTTATACTATGAATACAGACTTATACTATGAATACACTTTGGAAAGAGAAGTGGATTTTGTGATTCATTTAAATCGGATGAGTCATACCCCAGAGGAAAATGATACCACTGTCTGTCTGGGTTGAAACCTTCCGAGTTGCCGGTAATCCCGTCGGGCACGGGGACTTGGTGTGAACCTCGGCATCACTCAGTTACAGTTTGCTCTCTAAATAAAACTGCTTTGTACTGACAAGACAAGTAATGTGTGTCACTGGTCCTGGCTGGCCCCCAGTGAGAACACCCACAAGGCCTCATGTATAATCAGTCCATCTCTCTCTCATTTTCTCTCTCTCCTTCCCTCTGCTGTATATCCACCCCCCGTCTCTCTCTCTCTCTCTCTTTCCCTGCTCTTACTGTAATCTGTTTCTGTGATCTGGCTGTCTCCTATTACACACAGAGAGGGTCATGCCCGTGGTGCTAGTTAGGCAGCAGAGTGGCTGCGTATGATTTTCTCAGTGACAGAGAAGCAGACTTTAATAACATCTCCCTGTACAGTGTAGATGGATCCGACTTGAGAGGGAATACAAACCAGATCACTTGTGAAATTCCACCCTGCTCTCTGAACCAAAAGCCCCTCTTCTGATGGAATGTTTGCTAACATTTCCCCCCGGCTTCGCTCTCTCTCTCTCCCACACACACAGCTGCCCTTCAGAGTCACGCCAGCAGAGAGGGGGAGAGAGAGAGAGAGAGAGAGACGGGGAGAAAGAGGGAGAGAGGAGGGAGAGAGAGAGAGAGAGGGAGAAAGAAGGGGGCGAAAGAGAGAATGAAAGAGAGATAGAGGGATTGAGAGAAAAGAGAAAAAGAGAGAGATGGAGAGATTGAGAGAGATAGAATGAAAGAGAAAGAGAGATAAAGAAAGCGATGTGAGAGAGAGAGAGAGAGAGAGAGAGAGAGAGAGAGACAGGGCTGATGGTTGCTCTCCCAGCTGCATGGGGTCCTGCACATACAAACATGTTTGCAGAGGTCAGGTCAGAGAAGGGAGGGAGGGAGGGACGGAGTGAGGGGGTGTGAGAGAGAAATATGGGAGTGGGGGCGAGAGTGGGCTGAAGTGGATGGGCAGGGCAGTGGTGAAAGAAGGGGGGATGAGAGAATGAAGGAGAGACAGGACGGGTAGATGAGGAGGAGGAGTGGGATGAGCGTGGAGGGAGAGAGATGGATGGTGTGCAGAGAGGAGAAGTAACGAGGGGGTGAGAGGGAGGAAAGGAGGTGGACAGGGAGGCTAAAGTACCTTCCAAGTGACTGATCATGAAGACAGCTTGGCAGGACCATTCCAGAAGCGATACGATATTCAGCAGACATAGCACCACACCAGCGAGACCACACACTGTACTGCAATTTATACCGAACTTACTAACATGTATCCTGAATGGAGTCTATCCTGAATCCAATTTCGGAATGTTCCCATTCCAAAGTGTTTGGTTCAACCTCATGTGGCTTACAGAAACCCTGTTTGAAAACAACGGCACACCGCATGGCAGGAGACACGCACCATTAAGGAACATCAGCTCATCCTATATGGATGCAGTGTGGTTTACTTGTTACCCATACCAAAACGTGGTAGGAATCCAGGATAATGAAATCACATTTCTACACAAACACAAACTCTGGACGGTTTGGCTTCTTCAGGAAGAAGACTACCAACTGCATGAACCGCACACCTTGGTCTCTTGTTTGTGATACATGGTTAAAGGACCCTGTGGAAGTCTTAGATCTGAGATTTACAGTGATCTCACTGAAGGTCAGAGGGCAAGGCCTCGCGTCCCGCCAGAGTGGCCGACTGTCTCGTAGCACTTCACGTGGAAAACAGTCCATGAGTTACGGCCCTCTTCTACCCACCGCAGCTGCACAACTTCTCTCTCTGCTCTTCATGTCCAGTGTTTTATGCTCCCCGTTCAAAACCCCCAGAGGAAATTCACGTGTCCATGCTGGTCTGTGTTTTATAACTCAGATCACTCGGGAACAGTATAAACAAATGCTCCAGACTTGGCCCTGTTTTAGCGGACATTTCCTTGCATATATTTCACTCTTTGTTTGAATTGTTTTGTCCCGCGGTGGGTGGAGGGAAGACGCGTGGAAAGAGAGGGAAATGGAGAGGGGCTGGTAGGTCCTCAAACAGCCCTGTGTTGAATATGAAAATATATTATGGCATAATGTGTTCAGTATGCCGGCCTGAAGGAAACCATACGAGAACGGCCAGACAAAGAACCTTCTGTGTTCCCAGCGTAGAGAGCTAGCCCCCCTTTTCCCTCTGTCTGCTTCAATCGAGCAGGAGAGAGAGAGAGAGAGAGAGAGAGAAAAGGGAGAGAGAGAGAGAGAGAGAAGAGGGAGAGGAGCGAGAGAGAGAGAGAGAGAGAAGAGGGAGAGAGAGAGAGAGAGAAGAGGGAGAGGAGCGAGAGAGAGAGAGAGAGCGAGAGAGAAGAGGGAGAGGAGCGAGAGAGCGAGAGGTAGGAAGGGGAGGAGTGCATTGACTGAGGAGCTGAAATGGGGCAGTGCAAACTAGCAGCTCCACACAGACAGACCCACCGGAGCTCAGGTGAGCAGCATGCCCATACTAACACACGCACACACACACACACACACGCATGCACACAGGCACGCACACACACGCGTTATCACACTCAACATACACAGAACCACCCCCACCCCCCCCACACACACACACACACCCCCACCCCTCCCACACACACACACATACACATACACACATGCTCTCGCACAAGGGATAATAGCCATTATCTATAGCAACACTTATTGTTTTGGCTTGGAGATGCATGGCTGCAAACTGGATACTGTTAGACACAGTATCACCTTGAGCCATTCATGTTTATCTTGAGAGGCTAAGACTTTCCGAGACTTTATCTGTTCTCTGAAGGACAAGGGAATGCGACAGAAGAGGAGGGAAACTTTACTGAGTAAACCTTTGTCTGCAGTAGATGACAAACATCTGTGGCTGCTGTTGTTGTTTCCCAGTGGGAGGCTGCAGACTTGCAGAGTGGGGGTAGGCTAGAGGCTACAGCTAGCCACTCACTGCTAACTAGCTTATTGTCTTGACTGAATGTAGTGCTGGTGTGTAGTCATGGTTATAGACCTGAGGGACATGCTGTGTAACATTAGAAGGTATATCCAATGAAGGGCCTTGCCGGACACTGTATTGACTTACATACATTAGTAATTGCTTCCTGTTAGCACAACAGGTGAGGCCTATTAACTAGTTTACAGGGGGGTGACAGCATTTTTGTTCTGCCGTATGTTACCATGTAAATTAGTCCAACTCATTTCTGAGAGGTAACCCAAGACTCTGTGAAACTCATGAACACTGTTTAAACAAGTTGTTTTTGTGCGTGCATAAGTATCAAACTACCATGATGCCCAGATTATGTCACACATGTTCTTGTTTTGGCATTGATGACATTATTGCTCAAGAACGGTTTCGCACACATATTACACTACCATTTTACGATGATGGTCTAAGTGTTTTGGGGAAGATCCTCCCTCTTGGCATCTAGGGTTGTTTAACGCGCACACACACCTACCGTTGGTATTTGTGTTTTACAGCTTCCCACCTGTGGCTCTGAATGTAGGCTAAGCAGCATCTGTCAGAGACAATCCATTACAGCCTTTCCCCCCTCACACAATTTATGAGAGGTCTCTGCAGAGAGGGGGGGGGGGAGAGAGAGACGGGGAGAGAGAGGGGGAGTGAGAGACAGAGGGGGGAGCGAGAGAGGGGGGAGAGAGAGAAAAAAATAGGGAGAGAGAAAGAAAGATAGATAGGGTGAGAGGGACAGTGAGTGAAGGAGAGAGAAAGCGAGAGCTAGAGGGAAAGAAGGAAAGGGAGCAAGAAAGAGAGAGAGAGAGAGAGTAAGACACATTTTTGAAGTCTGTGACTGACGATGTCAGTCATCACCCCTCTACAAGCCCAGGCATGCTGACTAACATGGCCTTGTAAGAATTATATGCCAGGAATGACAGTTTTGGAGCACAACACAAAATGAGTTTGTTAAATGGCCCTTTGTGTGAGAGAGAAAGATCCTGCTAAAGCCTTTCACATTTATGTCTGAACGGTTAGTGCATGACAGCCTGTAAGAGATCACTCACGCACGCACACACACACACGCACACACACACACACACACACACACACGCACACACACACACGCACACACACACAAACTAACACACGCAGGGCTGTGCCCCCAGGGTTGTTGTCATAGAGACCTGTCAGTCACTGTCTCCGCCAGACGCCTTATTATGGGATAGGTAACGGATACACTTGAAATCCCCCAAGGAATGCACACTCACCTGCTGTCCACACATCACACACATTCCTCTCTGCCACAGTCCACCATGCAGCTCTCTGTAGGTCTAGACTGAGTGCCGCAGATATGACTGATCAAGGGTGAATATGTATGGAATTTATGAGTTATTAGGTTCATACAGTAACACACATACCACATATCGCCTGGGTATGCTGTACTCTACCAGGCGTGCTGTGAAGTATAGCTCCTTCTCCTCTGTACCCCTCGTACAGCACTGTGCTCACACTGTAAGGACCCGACAGGTAGACGGGCCGACTGCCTGACTATAAATCAATCATGAGTTGTAAGCTCACAGGAACTCTGTGATTACACACTGAAATGACCTGAAGGGGCCAGTAAATGATATCCTTGGTTATAACAAGCTGGGTCAGTGGGTGGGATGGGAAGGCGGGTGGGGGGCGGGTGGGGGGCAGGTGCGGGGGGCTAGGCGGGTACTGATGTGGGTACCAAGTGGTACCTTTGAACTCGAACTTCAAGGTGTGTGTAATTGGAGGGCAGAGCAAAGAACGGGGGATGACATCAGATAGCTGGTATGATGGGAGGATGAGGAGGGAGGTCAGGGAGAGGTGGATAACGTGAGGCTTTATCCAATAAACACATGCATCACCATATATCCAGGACGATCACCGACTCCCAGCAGACGTAAAGGTTAAAGATAGGTTGGCAGTTAAGGATTCACAGAATTTGAACACGTGTCCGAGTGTGATGCTGTGTGCGCCAGATTCACATAAACCGCTCAATTTTATATCAGTTCGGACAATACCACATGTTCATTATCTTGTGATGACTAAACATTTACAGATTAGATCAAAGATGAAAATAAGACCACATTCTTTAAGTTTGGGTGATGTGCAGTTCGAACATGTCCTGAGCATGAGTCGGCTCATTTTGCACATCCAAAATGGTAAACACCATTTTGGTGCTGAGACGCTTGGTGCTGAAAGGTGCTGAGACGCTTTTGAAATCGGCCCAAAACACACAACCCAAATTGGCATTTGATTAAACAGAAGCTGTCAGAATAGAATGTACACTGACAAAACTAAACCTCAGTTCAATCAGAAAAACTATTCTGTGCTCTGAAGATGGGAGACAGATCCAGATCAACCCATGTTCTCCACAGATCAGTGAGAATCAAAGGCCTCTTGTTAAAACGTCTAAACAATACTGTCATTCTTCCCTCCTGCCGCCGTTGTTGTTGTTTGGGGTGATTGTCTTTATTTGGGGTTGTGAGGGGTCACTAACACAAGGACTATGGTGACTCAGCTCTTGATTTGGGGGGGTGGTGGTGGTGGGGGGGCAGCACAGTTAGAAGGCCTAATTCAAACTCAAGGCACACCTGTTATTTTTTGTCACTACTGCCACCTAGCCATCCCCAAATGTATGATTCTGCATTTGAATTCATACAATTCTTAACCAGAGTCTAGACCACCATTTCCAACTAAACCATTTGACTGGAGTTGGTCTTTGAAAGGGCTGTCTGTTCCACCTTTGAGTGTTTGAGTGTTGAGCGAACACAACAAGTAAAGCCCTGACGCGTCTCCAGGAGAGACAAGTCTGATCAAGGATGAGGATGCACAGACGCTGGTTATCATCACAGCCAGACACTGACAGACGGTCTTAATAACATTGGAGGAGGAGAAACATGACTCTCCCTATAATGGGATGCTTTATAGGATCATGTGTGAGACATGAAAAGTGATTGCTACACAATTCTTAGAAGTGATCCAAAGCCCTCAGGGCTAAATCTATCCCCATCTTGCAGGCGTGGATATAACTCTGTACCCAGCCCCAAAGCGGAGATAAAAGCTCATTTCTTTGGCAGGTTTTCGGGAGATTTCTGACAATCACAGCTTAATGAGTTGTGGCCTTCCTTCCCTGTCTGAGAGACACACCAGCTTTATCACCGACAGAGTTTTATTAGGAAGGCGTTTCCCCACTTCCGTTTCCACCCCACTTACATTGTGGGGAAACGGCCCCTCTGCTCTATGGGGCCTCGGCCGTTAACATGGACGTAGAGATTTATGATATTTGGAAGTAAACATGCTCATTAAAAAAGCATTAATATAAGAACAGTTAAAACAGACTGGCCACATTTGGCCACAATCATTATAATAAGGGAGAGAGCAGCTTACTCATCCATTTTCTATGGCGGTTATTTTAGACACAACACCACAGGTGCGACAAATCTGACTAAACCACTTAAAATTCAATGAAAGTGGTGATCTGCAATTTTATAGAAATGCCTATGTGTGGAGTAAAACAAGGCCTTGAGGCAATCAGAGTGAAAACACAATATTTATGATTTAGGAAAAGTTGTAAACCTGTCAGATGTGATCGAACACTGAACTTGGCAAAATACAGCGTTATCAGCAAAAGATGTGGGAACCATTGTTTGTGAGAGAACATAGTAAAACATTTTCAGACTCATTTCAAAGCTTGTGTCATTTTGGATGGCTTCTTGGGGACTGAAACAGATACTGTCACTTTCATCTCAGAGCAAATGGATGAGCTCACTCTTGGGGAGTTTCGCTGTGGGGGAGATCCAAGTGGAAAAAAGGACAATACAGACAGATGTACAGCAGTCGGCCAGAGTTGTGGGGGAAAGCTATCAAACAGCTGTAAACATCTTTGTGTCTTATGCAGTCTGGTGGTCAATGTTAAATCGATTAAGTCTGCCTGACAAAGAGAGATGTACTGTGAGCTACAGGGAAGACTATGACCATCTGAGGTCCATCTGGCGCTGTGCTGGACACATTGGCATCCAAATGAATGAATGCTGATGATGGTCCAAATTAACCCCTGTCTTCTTCTTAACTTTTAGGTGGCTGTGCACAAGAAGAAGACTCCTTCAGGGCTGTGGAGATCACATTTCCTTGCTTCACTCCTTCTCATGAAACAGAATGAAAGGAAAACCAAGATCTACATGGATGAAAGTCTCATAGACTGGACTTTCCTTTAACATAGAGATCAGCTGATCTGCTCTGAACCAACCAAAGCAAACACACACACACACACACACACACACACACACACACACACACACACACACAGACAACTAGAACTGGACTCAGAACCCTGTGAGGCCCTCCAGACTACTGTGTGACTATAAGGGAATATCTCTGCATCTTATCAAAGCTAGCATCCATCAGGCAAAAAAGTGACCTCTTGTTTCTCTCTTTGATTAAAAGTCAAACTTGGTGGAATAAATCAATTATGGCGTTTATATAGAAGTGGTTTCTGGGCCTTAATTTATATGGAATCACACAGGAAACCATCTGGATAAGATACAAATGAATGGATGAAAAACAATAAAGCAAATCCTACAGACGTCTTTGAGACTGAATAGAAACAGTGACCTTTAAGAGTGAAAATCTTCTTCCTAACATCACCCTGACGGCAGGAAGCTACTAAACAAGATCGCCCTCTCCGCAGCATTGTTGAGTTATGCTCTTCAAAGATAAAGAGCAGCTCGTTTTCTGGAGAAGGAAAATAATCTGTGGGAGAGAGATTGCGACGCTGTCAACGGACATGTTTTGGTGTCTGGAATAAGAAAAGAGAAGAGGGGGAACAGCCATTTGAGTGGGAAAGAGAGGAAGACAGAGAGAGAGAGAGAGAGATAGATACACAAATAAGCTGTACGGTCTCTCAGCCCCCTTCTTTGCTGGATCGCGATTTCGAAATATTCTTGGCAGCGGTCCATGGGGCTTCATCCACGCTGCTCTGTCTCTGCCTCTCCTGGGAGGTCCTGCTAGACTGTGAATCACTGTGTGAGAGGAGAGGAGAGGAGCGGAAGAGCCCCTCGTCTCTTTAGGAGCTAGGGGAGCTACGGGACGACCTTCCCAGGGATTACCTCCGTGGGTCAGCAGCAACCCGGGTTCAGATTAAGACAAAATTGCTATTTTTCGCTACTTTTCACGTCACGTGCCAGAAGGGACTACGGTAAATCCTTCCCTGCACACTCCAAAACTGTGACCCTACCTTGGAACGAACACAGCCAGAGAGGGCTTCGTCTCAACGGGGTAGAAGAGGATTGAGCTGACCAGGACCAGAGCGCCCCCTCAGGACCGCACCTTTCACCCAGAACAGAAGCTGTCTCCGGGGACAGACATGGAGACAGAAAGGGGGCACATGTCCATCAGGAGGGGAGTGAGCTGGAGCCCAGGGGGGGTGAGGAGGTCTCTCCAGGCGGGGCAGGACTCAGACACCAACTTCACTGAGAGCATAGCATCCTCGGAGAGGAGGGACTACATGGAGGGCAAAGGGCAGCCAGCCCTGGCCACCAGCACCAATCAGATGGCCCACAAAACAAGTAAGTCTGATGCCTGTTTGTTCTGTCTGTATGCATTTAGAGCTTAGCTCAGCAAGCAACATTACGTGTGTGTTTGTGTGTGTGTGTGTGTGTGTGTGTGTGTGCCAAATCTGCTGTATAATATGACGGCAAAGACAATACGGTGCAGCTGTTGACTGGAACTTAGAACCAAATGAGACCCAGTGGGTTTGCTGACTGCAGGTTTGAGAGGAGAGCCTGTTTCATCAGAGGAGAAACGTCATGAAGAGCATCAGCTTCGTCATGAAGAGCTGTCCAGCTTCAGAGACAGTGAAACGCTCAAAACATCTGTTTCCCTGGCATAAAAACACAGCCCTAACTGCCGTGGAAATGCAATCAGGCACCACACTTGAAACGGGCAATCTCATTCGCTACATACCCCCATGACCATAATGGAACAACTTGTGGGAAAAGTTGTTTGGAAAAAATCCATATTAAGTTTTTCAGATCATTAGTCTCCTTTCACAGCACAGAGCTGGTGGGTTGGTACTAGACCTGGGAACGTGAGAAAAAGAGGGGTAAACATGCACAGACGCTGTTAGCTTGTTAAAGCCTAATGTGGGAAACACCAAGCAGGAAAAACAGGACCGGCTAGATGATGACAGAACATTGACATTATAAGAGTATTGTTGTCGGAGCAGACGGATTAATACATTGGGAAACACAGTCGAGTACAGGCATTATAAAGAACTGCTGTGGATAATTCCTGTCGTTGATAATCTATCGGTGGAATAATTGCTAATTTCTCTGTAATAACCCCGTAACAACACTATTACTTGCTATATTAGCTCCACCTTTTTAGTACTTTAGTAATGCTAATTGTATTACATGGAAGTAACAAAGTGCAGTGCGCACAGAATACCAGGCACTGTGTTATGATAGAGTCTACATAGTCCTCGGCCATGCCTATACAAAGTACTGAGGCAACAGTGTGAGCAGAGCTGGGGTGGAGCCTCAGGGCTGGGGGGCTGTTCCCCCCCGTGGGATCAGGGGGAGGTGAAGTCATATACAGGCCAGTAAGACCCAGGACGTCTGGTAATCCTTGGCTTTCCACACCGCCCCACACATCACCCGCACCGCCCCACACATCACCCGCAGAGCCGCTGCCGTCACCCCTCTGCACCCCAACGCCGGCCCCCGGCGAAAGATAACATCCGATGGACGGAGTAATCTGACCTGATATACAACTGCACGGCCGCTCCCTCCTGACCTGACCCCCCTGCCTTGCTCTGCTCTGGGCTCTGGGGTTTGGGGGAGTTCCCCTGTCTTCCTTCACCCGGGGGGGTGGTGGTGGGGGGGGGGGGGGGGGGGTGGAGGTATGGTAGATCAGAGAGAGACAGGAAGAAAAAGAGACACTGATAGACGAGGAGAGAACGGAGTATAGAGAGGGAGAAGAAAAGAGAAAATAGAGTGCGAGAGAGACAGAGAGGGAGAGAGAAGGGAGAGTGTGAAAGAAAGGGAGGGAGAGAGAGAACAGAGAGAGGGGAAGAGGGAGAAAGAGAGGGAGAGAAAAAAGAGAGAGGCAGCAGGACAGAGAGGCTCTTGCATCATTGCCAAGGGCCAAGTTGATTCTCTGCTGAAGGAGAGGAAATTCCTGTCCCTCCCATGCATGTTGGGCTGCAGGACCCTGGGGTTCAGGGAGGGCAAACGTTTAGAGAGGGCAGGCACACACACACACACACACACACACACACACACACTGAATCAGCCTGACAGACGTGCAGCCTGGAGAATAAGAGGTCAGACGCTGGTGCTCTCGCAGTGGTCTAATCCATATGGTAGCATACATGGCCTTTGGTCTCCTGCTATGCCTGGACTTCTTCACTCATTATAGCCCACAGCTCTGACTGCTCCAGGCCGTTTCAGAGCCTCTGGGTCAGAGGTTGCATTTGGCTGATGCGGTCGACCCAACTCTGTGTCGCACATGCCAACCCAAACATCGACTACTAAAAGGAGGAGGGCCTCTGCTTCTGAGTGACATTTTGAGTTCTGTAAGTCTCAGACAGCCACCAGGACTGCTAGGCAACTACATCATCATGAGAGTGATGCTCCAAACCACCGGCTGTCTCCTGGAATGACCTGAAAATGACCTGAAACTATAGTTGCTCCTGTATGTGGCCTACGGTACTTACAAATTCAAATAGATTGTTGTAGCCTACTGAAAGCAACAAACACATCTGGGCTGAGAGTAGACACTAACTGTCTGCTCCTCCGGGCAGACAGATAAAGCGACAGTCTGTAGAGACTGATCAGGTCTACATTCTGCTGAAGTCTAAGGTAAAGTAGTGGGCAGCACTGGTTGATTTTGATCCTCCCTTTTCGTCTGGAACGTCTGATTTGGAAATGCGAAAACCATGCGGGAGTGCTATTGAATCAGCTCTCGAACTCGAACCCTCACCCTCCCCGTCCGGAGTGAGGGACTGGAGGCTCAGGCGCGCTAGAGGACCAGCATTTGCAACGAAAACGAAATCCGATCCCCTCTCCGGCAACAGAAAGGGGGTGTGGAGGTATCAGAGTCAGACACAGTTAAATTGGAAAAGCTTGTGGAACTGCAACTAAAGAGCGGAGCGCTGACTTTTTAAAGGTAAGAAAGGAGAGAGAATGCTAATAGCCTATCATTTCACAACAAGCAGACAATCTACCAGGAGCCTAAACATCATTTTTAGCAGTGGCCTAGATACTTTTTAGCAGAAGTTTTGTTAAGTTAAAAATGCGATGCGAAAGGTTCCGTTATTGCCTGGTGCGATAATTAAATTCATTTTAACCAGGGCGCATATGTTGCTCTCAATTCCTGTTTATTTTTAATAAACGCTCCGCCATGTGGTCGGTCGGCTAATTTAATTCTGTAGCCCAAGTTATAATGATGAGCAGCGTTGGCTGATTTAAATACTTTGCATTTCTTGGTACTCCACGAAAAACCAATAATGTGCGGGCATATATTGCCAGAATTCTAATGTCATCATATGTGTTTGGGAATAGTATTGATCTTTTCAACAACAACAGCTTTAGTTTCGCAAAGTTGTCCTCTTACCGTATCAGAATAAACAGTCAAGCTGCTACATGATGAATGCGTTATGTGCGCCAGTGTCTGTGACCTGATACTGGTTATCTAACATCCATCACTGGCAGAGGTTACGATAAATTTAATTCGCCAGTGATTTAGGTGTATAAATGTAAATAACTTTACATGTTAGGCTACACACTGTTAGCTCTGGACATTTTGCACTATAGACGCAGAACAGCTTATAAAATGACTTTCTATCTCGAGGCAGTACCACCCACATTGACGTGTTTTGCAGGTACATGACATGTACATCCCTCTTCCCTTATTTGTGAAACTAAATGATGCACACCACTGATGATTCTTCCTTTGGGTTTCAAATGAGCTGGGCTAGATCTTTACGGCACACACTATAACAGTTCTATTGCAAAAGAGGTCGAGATATAATAATAACTTTTCTGGAACACAAATCATTTTTTGCAAAGGGCACCTGATGATGGAGCTATTTCCCCTGAGTGGAAAGCTTTGATCAGTGAAGGCACTCTAATGCCTCAAAGGGAGATCAGTCATCCAACCTGGAATGCATTCCTCTGTTTAACGCAAGGGGAAGGGCTCGAATCCCTCTCTAGTCTTGTGCAAGTCACCAGGACAAGAGTAAATAAACAAAAAGTAAACTAAAGTAGTTAGGACAAGGGTGTTTGTGGTTAAGACTCTTTCAACCATGCTGGCATAAAAAGCACCTTTCCCTTGGTTAATTCAATTAAGGCCAGATTTTGGCATGTAAAATCAAAGACAGATGCACAATATTTCTAGTCCTACTTGGGCAGAGCCATCTTGCTATTTAATGCCAGAGCGCTCAGAGCCAAGAAAAACTGCCTTCGGCATGATCACCATGGGAAAGCTTTGCAGGCAGACGGCTTCCTTGGGATTATTGTGATTGGCAGATAATTATACAGTATATGGTACTGTACCTGTCTGGATCGTCACTTAATTGAGTTCTGAAAGGATCCCAGTGGTGCCAGCCCTCCCGGGACAGGGGCTGGCTGCTGTCAGAGGGAGAAGCTTAGATCCACATGCCAATCAATTCCAGTGATGGGTTGTTTTGATAGCACTCGTCACCTACCTAACCAGTAGCTCCTACCAATCAGGGCCAGTCAACAAGCCAAAATCAGTTTCTTTGCAAAACTGGGAATTTCACTGAAGCAGCGTTGCTGAAAGTTTCATCACAGAGATTTGTGGCCTATGATAATGCTCTTGGTAGGCTGGGGATGAACAAACATAAAAAGGGCATACAGTTCAAGTATTTGAGCACCGGTAGAGGTTCGAGGCGTTTCCACTCAGAAAAGTGGAGTGCTGAAACGGTTTATGATGCATGCAGGGTTAAGGATATAGCCTTGAAGAAATTACCAAAGGCATGTTGGAAGCTCAAGCAGGGAATTTTCTCGGCAGTTGAGGAATGTTCTGGGAGGGCCTACTGCAGATGGCAGAGGAAATATTCCAGCCGCCTGGAATGGAGCTCTTAAGCGCAGACAATAAACGATAGCCCCTTTCAACAGAATCATGTTGGAACAAAAAATAACAAAAAATGCAAAATCACTGCTATTTCATAGCTGAAAGGTTTTTTTTTTTAAACGTCTTGTCACAGACGTGCACCCAGGCGTGTACTTGTCAGCTTTAGTCAAGCAGCTTTTCACATCTTTCTTGTGAACATGTTTATATTGAGATCTCTCCTCGGTCCAGTCGGACGGTTTCAATGTCTCCATGCAGCTTGGAAAAGTGAACTGTCAGAGGAGACTGTTCTCCCTCTCTCTCTATACGACTCACAAGTAAAACAAAGAGCAATCAAAACCACATGTACTGTAGCAGAAGCAATTATGTGAGTATTTAAAGAGCATATTTCTTCCCAGACTTGTTAAGACTTTGTCCTTGGTGGCTCACACTCGTTTTACATTTACAAGCATTGTTTGAGGAGCTCTTTTTAGGAGAGCTGGAAACTGTCTTTGTTGTACACTATTGTACAGCACGCCCCTAAATCATTCTACAGTAAAATAATGCGTTTCATCTATTTACTGTGAAGTTCTTAAAGCTTTCCTGTAAAATGCAAATCTAATGTTTCAATATACCCCCACTCTCTCTCCCTCTCGATTTCTCCGTCTCTCACTCACTCCCCCCCTCTTTCTCTCTCTCTCTCTCTCTCTCTCTCGTTTCTCCAGACCTGACCAGAAGTGCCAGTCTCTCAGAGAAGGAGCTGAAGGAGGCTCGTGTGAGGAGTCAGATCATCGCGGCCCAGCTGACCGTCCCCTCTAACTCCAACTCCAGAGGAGTCCAGCTGTTCAACCGACGCAAGCAGCGCGTCAACGCCTTCACGCTACAGAGCGGCGGCGGCGGCGAGGGCTCGGAACGGGAAGAGGGGGAGAATGAGAAACCTGGCGGCCCGTCTCGGAACAATCTGACATGGGCAGAGAGGGCCAGTGAGGGGAAGGACAGAGAACTGAACTGTAAGAACAGCGCCTCAAAACCTCCCTGGGCACCCAGCAGGCTAGCATTCAGAGGAAGTGACATCATGGAGGACCCAAGGGAACCTATCCTCGAGGTGGAGCCTGTCCCGGAGGACAGTATCATACAGGAGAGACACTTCCTGCCCGTGAATGAGAAAGAGGAGGAGGAAGAGGAGGGGAAGGCAAAGCAGGAGGAGGAGGAGAGGGAGGAGGTCTCCAGAGAGCTGGAGGGTGAAGTGAAGAACGAGACCGCCCCGCACAGTGACAGTTGTACGGCCCAGTGTGAGCCGGTCCGGGGGGAAGCGGGGATGAATGGAGTTTACACAGAGCCTGTTCCTCCTGGAGATCTCCCTAATGGCTGCCACAGCTCCCAGGGCCCGGGGAAGGTCTCGGTGTCCCTGTCCAGACAAGCCCCGGCCATCATCAACAGAACCGCCAGACCCTTTTTCTCCCCTACCACAGTGCGGTCACCAGAGGCCCGGAGTCCAGTCGCGGAGATTCCCCCGGCTCCCTCCTACTCCACTCCCCCTCTCCCTCTCCCCCGGCCTGTGGCCTTCTCTCCTCCCCCTCCTCCCCCGTCGTACCCGACCCCCCCCCTCCCAGCCTTCACCAGCCAGCCTCCACAGTCCTTCTCCAGTCCGGCCCCCATGTCTCCCATCACGTCCCCCGCCTGCCCCCCTCCGGCGTGCCGGTATGCCCCTCCCTCTGCTCCGACCGTGTCTCGGTACGTCCCGCCCGCCCCGCAGGCGTCCCAGCATGCCCCTCCCACGGCCCCTCGGCCCTCCTCTTTTGTCCCTCGCCCCTTTGGGGAATGGAGGCCACAGTCGCCAATCAAGACGGGCATCCTGGAGGAGGGCGCGGCCAGACGGGCCACCAGGAAGTCCATGTTCACGTTTAAAGAGAAGCCGGTGGTGGCTCCAAACCCTGAGCTGCTGTCCCTGGTGCAGGGGGCGGATGAGAGGAAGAAGCAGGGCGACAGGCCTGCGCCCGAGCCTGTCTCCGAGGAGGAGCTGCTGGCCCTGGGCGCCGAGGCCTCCAACTTCCTGTCCAAGCAGGAAGTGAGGATGGAGATGGACGCAGCGCCAGAGTGGTCCTCCACTCTGCGGAGCTCCAGGACCCGAGCCCGCGCCGAGCACAAGCCGGAGCAGACCCTGACCAACGCCTCGGGGAAGGGGGCGGAGCTGTTTGCCAAGCGCCAGTCCAGGATGGAGAAGTTTGTCTTGGAGAGCCAGAACGCAGGGCAGATGAGGTCTCCCTCTCCCACCATGTCTCTGCCGCCATCCTGGGTGTACCCGTCCAACATGCCCGGGCGGGTCAAAGCCATCGCTAATAACTCCAACATCAGCGAGCAGCTCACACGGACCATGAAGGCCCAGCAGCCGGTCCAGAAGAAGCCCATCCAGAGGGCCCCGGCCCCGGCGCCTGTGAGCCCCCCTCTGGAGAACGGCTGTACCAAGATAGAGATGGAGCTCTCCAAGCACCAGCCTTACCAGCTCAACTCCTCCCTTTTCATCTTCAACCCCGTCAAAGATCCAACAAGCTCCCTGCCGAGAGGGGCCCCACCCCCGAAGCCCGTGGTCACGTCCTACTCCAGGCAGACCCCCCTTCCCTCCAACGCGCCCTCCCACTTCAGCTCCCAGCCCAGCTTCAGGTCTGCCCACTGCCTGTCCCCCCAGCTGCCTCCCAGCCCAGCCGGAGGGACGGGATCTGGGGATTATCCTCCAAACTATCGGGGGGCTCCCTCCCCCAGGCAGCCCAGGATCACCTCCCCTGTGTCGGCCTTCTCTCCCGAGCGAGTGGCCTCTCCACGGTCGGGTGTCCAGGCACCACGTCCCACCTTCTCGGCAAAGAAGGCAGGAATAGAACCCCAGGTGTGGAGGCCTTCTTTCTACCACTGATACACAACTCTGTCTACAAGAGCAAAGCACAATAGACAGAATGAGCCAAATTATGTAGATATTGCACACAGCATAAGCATGCATAGATTATTTTTATACACTGAAGGTCCGATATATTGTGTTGCAGCTCTTTGTGGATTCCCTTATTTAAAGATACAGTATATAACTTTCACGCTAGGCGCCTGCATTGAGCTAGCTAGGAGTTAGCGACGGAAATATTCTGTCTGCCAGGGTAAATTCAGTCTGCTTCTTATTCACAGTTTGTGGGTTTAGGTACACCGAAACAAGGCCTTAGATGAATGCCCCATGTTACCAATTGAGTGTCAGTACTCGTGCATGCTTTGAACCAGGTGTGGCCGTGCTTCTATAGGAGGAGGCATCCTCAGCCCCAAGCTTCATTTCTTTTAATGCTCTGTTGTAGTTTATTTTACATTTTAGAATTGTTTCCACAGAGGAGTTCATTCACTGATCCCTCTCGATTTATCATTGCAATATAGAAATATTTAAATGTTTTCAATCTTACGAAAAACTTGTAACAGCTTTAAAGTGGATTACAAATCCAGTTTCTGAGTTTTCCCCGAGTACTGAATTTAAAATTAGTTAATTTTACAAATGATCATAAGGTGGACACATATTCATCCCTCCATGCACTGATATCCCAGAGGAGTGTTTAATGTTAATATTAATGTGCCTTAATTTGGGTAAGTCACTGTATCCAAAGCCACACTTCCAAAGTGTTCAAAACTGCTTTACTTCAGTATTCTGTCAGGTCTGAATAACTGAGATGAGAAATGACTTCACACATTTTCCAGTGTTTTTCGTCCAACTCTCCAGGCATCAGAGTGACACTGCCTTACAAAGCACTTTAGCAGATGGTCTGGCGTCTGTTTTATGATCTATGATTTGCAATTTAATACAGACTCACAGACAGTAAAGTAGCAGTGAGGGAACTCCCTTAATGTCTCTATTTCTTCAGGGAAATCAGGCTGCAGTTAGGTTACCCTGCTTTTAGACGTTCTCTACCAAATTATAGCTTTGAGTGAGTCTATTGATGTTGTAATTTGGAGGCTGCATGCTATTTGACGTAATGTATACTATTTTATGACTTGACGGAGCAATAATTCCAGGTGGAGTGTTTATTCATAGAACAACATAAAGGACATGAGTAAGGACAGTAAAGGCCTCTAGACATGAGAAGTAATCTGATTGTAAGAAAAAGGCAGAATGACACTGTAGCCTGTAGCTTCTGATCGTTTGACTGTTTTTCTCATTTACAAATCTCTCGGGCACTTATGCTTCTTTTGATTTCCCTCCTGCCTCTTCAAAGGACGTCTTCTTCTTTTGTGTTCAATTGTTCCTCTCCTTATTAAAGCTTTCTCCTATCCCCCTCCTGTGAACTGTTTCTCCTTTGTACTGTACCTGTGTGCTGTCTCGTGTCCTCTCACATCTTATTTTCCACTTCCAACCATCAGTGTGTATTCGTTTTCTCTCTGCTTTCCTATTCCACTGACATGCCTCTCTCTACTGGCATAGCACCGTCTCACAGTCCCTATCTCTACAAACTATTACAACTATTGGAAACTAGAAGGCACATTATACATTAGGCCTTTAAGGCCTTTGTATGGTGCACACAATGATGTGGAGAGAAATAACACTGCCTGTGGCTTTAGTGTGTGTTTCGTGAAAGGAAATACGAATATGAGTGATGACCGTGCATTCCTGACCTGTTCCTTTGAAGGGAAGGGGAATTGAGGCGGGGGGGGGGGGGGGGGTAGTCTCAGTTTTCTGGCTCGAGGCTTTCACCTTTAGACAAAATGGATTGACCCACACCATGGCCCTCACTTGTCTACTATGAACACTCTGCTCTACCTCGAGGCATACGCCTGGGATCTACACACACACCCCTCTCAGAATCTGGGTTAGGACCCTAAACTGCCCCATCGTTGTCTAGACCAGACCCCGGAGGCGACCTCATCTCCCTGCGTTTAAACGGTTGCTGGAGGTGAAAGCTGCCCAGCCCCGGCAGGGTAGCGGCGTACTGTATCTCCTGTAAAGGTTAAGTCACCTCAGCAGGGACAGATGACAGTAACCTGAGTGAAGTGCTACAGACCAGGCATACCCAGTATATCTGGTGTCCTATCGTGTTGACGATGTACGCAGAGATGGCAGGTGGTAGCCTGGGTGCTGGTGAGGCTGTTTTGGCATGTTGCTGTCATCTTGACAACACTGTGGGGAGGAAGAGAAACGTGGGGTCAGTCACATAGACCTGTGGGTGGAGGGTTCTGTCTTTTATGACAGGAGACTAAAAAAGTCTAGACATTACAGAGATTAAGGGCAAGCGAGAACATGATTCATACCACGGCACATCGAAGCATATTTCATAATACAGTACTGTGTACCTGGAGTCTAAAACAAATCTATTTTCTTTTCTCACAGGCACGAAAGGAGTCCCCTTCAACCCCAACCCCCACGCAGACCCCCACTCCCTCCAGGACCCCCCAGTTCACCAGGCGTTTCAGCAGCCCAGAGGGACCCCCCAGTGGCGCCTGGTCACCCAGCCCCCAAGGCAGCCAGCCCTCCCCGATTACAACCAGCCTCCTGATCTCCCCTGTCTCCCCCCCCTGGGAAACCCGCTGCCAGTCGCCTATGGTGGTGTATCAACCCAGCCAGGCCTCCTCCACCACCTCCACCCCCAGACCCCTGCACCCATCCACGGCCACCTCCCCCATCTCCACGCCTAGGCAGCCCCGCTGCCTCTCCCCCAACGTCAGCAGCCTCGACTCCAAGGCCAACCACCGCCTCCTAGCCAAGAACATCATCAACGCCGCCAAGCGCAAGAACAGCCCGTCGCCCGGCGCGCTGAGCGGCCACGGCCTCCCCATCTCCCCGCTAGGGGGCCCCCACCACCAGGCCTACGAACACAGCAAGCCCCCCTTCAGCCCCTTCCAGTCCCGCGCCCTGGGGGCCCAGTCGCCGCCGTTCGCCAGCCCCCCCGCCACGCCCACGAGGCTGATCCGCTCCCCCGTGAGGCTGTACAACACCCGCTCCCTCACCGACTCGGACGCCTCGGTGGAGTCAGAGGACTCGGGCCTGCGGTCGCCCGGCCTGCGGAGCTACAACACCTGCCCTCGCGGCTGGGGAGGCAGCCTGCGGGTGAAGAGGGGCAGCGTCTCCACCGACCTGTAGGGGGCGCAGCGCTCGAGAAACACAGTTGGCTCAACTCTACTTGAAGAGTGGTAGAGAGGAATGTAGAACATAGTCATGGGAGTGGTGGGTGTTTTGGGTGATTCTAAACCCCACTGACTCAAGCAAACATCTGGGGCCAACTAGTTCTGAGCCTCAGCCGACAGAAAAGAAACTGACAGGAAATTGAAGGGACTGCTGTTTGGTGGTTGTTCCAAACGTGTGGACTTTAAGAGGAACGTTCGGGGTCCAAATCTTCCAAACCAGCGAAGACATTGACAACGAGGGCATTGAAGAGGCATTTTCCTCTCATCTCCCTCTAGCATGATAAAGTGAGAGATTGATTGGATTAAGGAAATTAAGGGATTATAAAATCCAAAATTGCTCGTCTGTAACTTTTAATATTGACCCTATGAATTATGTATTCAGGCAGTAATGAAATGTAACACTAGCTTATGTTCATTGTGTGGATGTGACTGGGACAATTCACTGAGTAATGTAATTACTACAATTTACCTAGGTATAGGGAGTTAAAATAAGGATTTGTACCAAAAGGCATACGGGCTAAAAAAACAACAACAAAAAACCAAAGACAATGATCTGGCTTCAGTGCATTTGAAACAGTGTTATAGTTTTTTCCACCTATCAAAATGAGATTGTAATGCCCAAAAATGAACAGTATACTTTTGCAGTTGTTTTCTGTAGATAGCACCGGGTAGGAAGATGAGTAGGAGGGAATGTAGTTATCACCCTGCATGAACCGACATGATGCTTGCAGTCAAACTGGGAGAGATATGGATATCACGCAAAGAGAAAAGACCACAGGGTGTCAAGAATGTGTAAATATTAAGTATCACTTTCTGGACTTTCATCAGTAACTTCATTTGAAAGTTTGTGTAATAGTGAATTCTAAGAACAGACTATGCTCCTCAGCCAAAGAGGATTTAGAGGAAGACTGGGGACAGTACATTAATCTCTAACATTCCATAACCTTTTATGCAAACATTTGAGGAAATGGCATTATGGTATACTGATGATATCACCAATGGCCAAAACATGCATTACACTATATCTTTTTTTTATTGAATAGGAAAAAAAGCTTCTTATACATAATCATCGCAGTGCAATAATCCATTTATCACCTCCAAGTACAGCATGTGTGTTGTTTAATGTACTGCATTTCTTCAAATGAATGTCTAGTTTTACAGATAGATTGGGAGAATAAGGACAGAGTGTTGAAGGAAGGGATGTACAGTATGTAGGTATTTGAGTTGGACACCAAAGCACCTATTCAATCAAACACAGTTTGTTTACAATGGGAAGCAAGGAACCTAACCAGCACTGTGATTAGTTATCCTCACTGTTTATGGAATATCATCCTTTAGGCTTATG
>NC_140247.1:5607995-5690495 GCF_949987555.1 Borostomias antarcticus | reverse complement strand
GTGGCTCGTTGTGATTGTAGATTGTTCATGTTTGGTCCGTACTGTACTTACTGTATCTCAATGCCAGGGCGAGGCTGATATTTCCCACCATACCACCTCCCAGTTCCTCTGTCTGGAAAGTGCTTGTGTTCACACAGCCTTCACCCCCCTCCCCGTCGCCTCTGCCCTGCCCATAATGAGTGTGGTTGATGGAATGGTGGGTCTCTATGGACCGGAGGGTCTTCCCACATACTGTCAGGGGGAGAAGGGCGACGCAGGCCTGAATACATCCCCGCCCAACCCTCCCCTCCTCAAACACTCCTTTCACTGCCTGGGCTGCTATTGTGCTCAGACGCTGCAAGACGCTATTGTTTCACAAACACACACAGGCACACACACAAACGCGAGCACACACACAGGCACACAGGCGAGCACACACACACACACACACACAGACAGGCAGGCACACGCACTCAGGGAGACATACACACACATTCTCTCTCTCTCTCTTTCACACACACACACACAGGCACACAGGCGAGCACACACACACACACACACACACACACAGACAGGCACACGCACTCAGGGAGACATACACACACATTCTCTCTCTCTCTCTTTCACACACACACACACACAGTCACGGAGAGAACAAAGGCTGGAGGAGCTCGTGTGTTTTCCTCTGAGGCCTGGGTTACACGGTGCCGTTTCAAGAACGAGAATGACAACGGGAATGACCTCCAAGTCACATGTAAGGTTTTATCAGCGTTGCCAGAAGTTATCAGGGTTACATGGAAACGATATCGCAACACCATTCGCAACACTGAGCATGCGCGTGCCTGTAAACAGACCATGGCAGTTATCTATGAAAATAATTTGTTTCGAATGCATTTATTTAAGACTGCCTGTCTTCAACCAAAGGAAATGTTGGTCAGCCTGTTCTCAGGCCTACATTTCCAAATCAGCGTGATCCTATTCCTTAGTCAGTAATGAACTAAGAGGCCTAATTTGTTATGCACCATAAGTTGTATTATTAGGTGGGCTAGCTTGCAGAAGCTAGCCCACCTTGTGATATTCCCACTCTTTCTTTCTTTCTTTCTTGATTGATTGATTGATTGATTGATTGATTTATTGATTGATTTATTATTATTCTCCTCGCTTTTTTGAACCTTAACTAGTTCTTCATACTTTGTGCTAGAAACTTCATTCAAACTTTAAAATGTTCATGACGTTCAGCTCTTGAACGGATCCATTCAGATTTTTAGAAATTTAACTTTTAAAACTATTTTTTGTCCCATTGAAACTGCTTGGCTCCTCCTCCACTTCCTTCTACTTCTCACCCACTTCCTTTACCACCTCCTCATCCACTTCCTTCTCCTCCTCCACTTCCTTCTACTTCTCACCCACCTCGTTTACCACCTCCTCATCCACTTCCTTCTCCTCTTTCTCCTCCTCCTCCCCTTCCTTCTACTTCTCACCCACCTCGTTTCCCACCTCCTCATCCACTTCCTTCTCCTCTTTCTCCTCCTCCTCCTCCTCCTCCCCTTCCTTCTACTTCTCACCCACCTCGTTTACCACCTCCTCATCCACTTCCTTCTCCTCCTCCTCCATTTCCTTCTACTTCTCACCCACCTCGTTTACCACCTCCTCTTCCTCCTCCTCCACTTCCCTCATCACCTCCTCCTCGCTCACCTCCTCCCTACATTCTGGTTCCATAGATGAGAAAGAATGAGTCTCAGACACCCATGACTGGTATCCAATTGGGCTTGGTGATGGACTAGCAGGCCGGCAGCCCTAAACCGAGCCTTAAACGGACCGTAAAGTGTGAATCACTTTTTCCTCTGGACGAAGAATCACAACAAGAATCAATTCCTGCTGGACGGATCTGATTCACAGACGGGCAGAGAACTGTGTCGCAATTCTTCCCTCGTTAACCTGAGTTAAACTGAGTCACCCTGGTGCTCTCTCCAGCTGAGCTGCCCCTCGGAGGCCTGCCTGCGTCGGGGGCTAGCGTGTCCTCCCTGCGTCGGGGGCTAGCGTGTCCTGCCTGCGTCGGGGGCTAGCGTGTCCTGCCTGCGTCGGAGGCTAGCGTGTCCTCCCTGCGTCGGAGGCTAGCGTGTCCTCCCTGCGTCGGAGGCTAGCGTGTCCTGCCTGCGTCGGAGGCTAGCGTGTCCTGCCTGCGTCGGAGGCTAGCGTGTCCTGCCTGCGTCGGAGGCTAGCGTGTCCTGCCTGCGTCGGAGGCTAGCGTGTCCTGCCTGCGTCGGAGGCTAGCGTGTCCTCCCTGCGTCGGAGGCTAGCGTGTCCTCCCTGCGTCGGAGGCTAGCGTGTCCTGCCTGCGTCGGAGGCTAGCGTGTCCTGCCTGCGTCGGAGGCTAGCGTGTCCTGCCTGCGTCGGAGGCTAGCGTGTCCTGCCTGCGTCGGGGGCTAGCGTGTCCTGCCTGCGTCGGAGGCTAGCGTGTCCTGCCTGCGTCGGAGGCTAGCGTGTCCTGCCTGCGTCGGAGTCTAGCGTGTCCTGGCACGCGCGCCGTTTGCCTTGAAAATGGCCTAAAGATGCGCTGCGCCGGGAAACCATATTTGCTGGGTAAACTCAGGCAAAGTGCCAAAATGTCGAGTCAAAGCTTTTATGCCCCCTTAACAATCTTTTATCTTCCCGAGCGACGGAACAAAGTGTATAGTGGTTTGTACGGACCGTGTCTCAACGACCACAATGTGCTTTGGGACACGGTCCTAAACCGCGTTGGTGGGAACGAAACACAAGTTCCTAGAACACAGCCTGGCCTGTTGGGCTGTTGTAACGACACAAGTAACAGACAAACAAGAGCTGCTAGATCTACTGCAGCGTCTACTCTGGGGATGTTGGCCACACAGACCCTCCCACCCAGGACCAACATCTCAAGGCCTGTCGTCTCAAACGCAGCCTAATTAATCACGCTTTCCCACCAGGGTTCGGGAAACGTGCAGGTTGTAATTAAGTTTGTCTGAGCCGACTAGAATCAGCGAGCTGGGTTATTATCTCTTTCCCTGCTGTTGTCTGTGTGGCGCTCTTCGGTTCTGTTGCTCTGCAAGGCTACTGTAGCGTTCCCCTCATCTGGATACAGGCACTTTGGCCTTGGGTTAGACTCCAGGCTTATGTAAGTGACACATGGTGCCCAGGATAATGCATCACAGCAACACAGACACAGTATCAAATCAAATGTGGAGAGTGAGGCATGTGTGAAACACAGGCTTTCACACGTGGCTGTTCTGAAGTCAGCCCGTAGCTCCACACCAGCACCACTCTCCATACGTTGGCTCTGCTAAGCGGTCTGTGTCGTACTGTAACGGCCCATCGGCTACTAAGCTCAGGCCGGGTGAGCGGAGTCACGTTAGCGGTGCACAAACACAGTGTTGGAGTACTGTAGCGCTCAGCGTGGGCGAGGGACTGTCTTCTGGTTAGATGAGGTTAAAGGGATCAGGTTGTTTAGAAGGGCCTCTTGTCAAGTGGCACTAATCCACCTGTCCATGTGGAGAGACAGACACACACACACACACACACACACACACACACACACACACACACACACACACACACACTCACACAGCACATACACATACCTGCATCGTAAAGAGGGAGAGACACCACAGAGAGATGCAGAAGATCCCGCACTGTTGCCTTAATCTCTGTGGATTATCTTGATGCGAGCCACAGAGAGATGGGGTTTCTGGGTGAACTGTCCCCTGAATCTTCGACGGGTCCACCTGATTTCTGGCGGCCTGACCCTAGGCCACTTGGCAATCCAACACTGACAGACACATGTGGCTGGAGAATACCAATGCTTTGGCTGTCCAGCCAAATAACAGTATGTTGTTGTTCAATATAATAGTGTTTATTGTTGTCCACTGTTCCTACTGACATACTATACGAGCCAGTTGGGATGCATGGGATGTCGCAAATTGAATTCTGAGACCTACGGCTTGATTTGATTGTGGCGTCGCCACAATGAAGCGTAATTCAGCCTATTTGTGTTCTCAGTATTATGTGCTGTTGCTATTTAGGATAATTCATTCCCACTGGTCATCAGGTATAAATCACAGCATGATGCCGAAACAAAAAGGTCTAGGTTGATTATTGAATTAAGCCAGTTTAATTTGAATCCATTGCGAAAGCACCATTAATGTGAATCTCAAATTAGATGATTAAGTTATTGTTAATTCTTGTAATGTAGAATCCTCCCATATGTGCGTGTGTGTGTGTGTGTGTGTGCGCGCGTGTGTGTGTGTGTGTGTGTGTGTGTGTGTCTGTGTGTGTGTGTGTGTGTGTGACTGATAGTGTACGCTTAACTGTATTATAGTTAAGCTTTTTAAATGAGATTCCCAGGATCCTCTGTTATAACATAAATGGTCCTGAGACCTACTGCAAGTCTGCCCTGCTGGGGGCTGGCGGCCGTCATGAGGTACGGAGGAGGGTGTGTAGAGTAGAAGGCAGGGGATTGGATTCCACACAGGGACACTGGCAAACAGGAAATCTCCGGAAAACATTCTTACAGACGAGAACCTTGAAACTAGGACAAGGCATCAAAGGGCTAACTCTGGCCACAAGGCCCCCGGGAGGCTAATTTAAGAGTAGAGTAGTGAATGTGTGTGAATGTGTGTATCACTGGTGGAAGTGGTAGAGTAGTGTAGTGAATGTGTGTATCACTGGTGGAAGTGGTAGAGTAGTGTAGTGAATGTGTGTATCACTGGTGGAAGTGGTAGAGTAGTGTAGTGAATGTGTGTATCACTGGTGGAAGTGGTAGTGTTCGTATTATATTTATATATAATATTTTTCTAACCAGCATGTCGTCTTTTCTGTCTCTTGTGTTTTTCAGTTACTCGGAGCTGCCTTCCTGGGCATAGGGCTGTGGGCATGGGCAGAGAAGGTAAATGCACGCGCACACACGCACGCACGCACGCACACACACACACACTCTCTCACACACACACACACACACACACACACACACACACACACACACACACACACACACACGTCTTCTTCTCTTACACAAAAACAGGGATAGGCTAGAGGGTGATTGCTACAGTAACATGCCTCACATTCCACTGCTTATTATTCCACCAGTTAGCTAAACAAACAAAGGTTTTGACAGGGTTTTTACTGTGGGTAAAAGTAGACAGTTTGACCAGCACAACACCGGAGTTCGACATAGACGCCTCGCCTTCGAAGGTACGAAGGTACTCAATTGCGTTACCTGATAGGAATGGATCTAAAGAACTTGGGATGGGTGTGTCATAAAACCAAGTCAGCCATAGGCCTTCATTAGGCATTCATGCCAACATAAGCACCGTTGGCCAGGCCTACAATCTGTACATGTGCATACATGCATGGAGGGTTTGACTTCAGAGCATATTGTGCTCATTTGGGTAGTGAAGCATTCCAGTATCTCTCCATTGTTACGCCCTCACAGTACAGTATAGTACAGTACTATACTAGCCACTAGTATAGCACAACATGAGAACACACCCAGGAGAATATACATTGTTAACCAAAACAATTAGAATAATTAGCTGGAAGTTGTACCAATTGATTCCGTAATTGCAGAACTGGTGTTGAAACGGGCACACCGTTTGTGCAAGGTAATTTATGTGTCTGAATAGAGCCATTTCTCTAGAACTGTGTAAATGATTCAAAGGGCATAACGATTTTTGTGTCTTCTGAATTGAATGGAACATGGCCTGTTGAAATTAGACTTCACTTTTCTGTCAAACCATAATGCTAAAGAAGCAATTGAAATGTTATCATTGAATGTTCTAAAAGCAGTGTTTTCAAGATTCAACTTGCTTTATGGAAAGACTCACTCACACGACAGAAGTTCTCAAATTAGCATCCCGTTGTGGTTTGAGAGAATTGTAATTGCGTGGTGCAATACTAGCTTTGGGTTTCTTCCCACATTGGGGATTCCACCCAGTCATTCAGTCAGGGACAGAGTGTAGGAACTAGAGTGGAACCCTCTGAATAAAAGGTTCCACTTTCCTGCCATTTGGAACCCAAAATGGTTCTATATGACCAGAAAAAGATTCTATCTATGAAGGGTTCAATTATGTTACAGATGATTCTATATAGCATCCTTTTTTCTAAGAGTGTGGAGGTAGAGTGAGCGCAGATGTACTTGTAGTAACATGTAGAATCTGTGAGGGACTAGTCTAGACACAGCTACACATGGCCAGAGACGTTCCCCACCGATGGCGAGGGGACCAGTCCGTCGGTTCCCTGCTGTTCTTTGTGTCACAGGTTTCACTGTGTCACTCGTCAGGATCACTTCCACCCTCTGTTGCCCATGCTGGGTTCAATCTCAGGTCCTCTGACTTGCCAACGCACATGACCACCTCTCATAAACACAGCTTTAGCCAGCTACGCCACCATAAAGCTAGCAATTCCATGGCGCGGGTGGGCGGTATCTATACTTAGGAGTGAGTTTAACTGACAGCCTGTCGGGTTGGTGCTACAGAAGCCTGCCGATGCCTAGCAGTCAGACTTGAACCTAGCAGTCACACCTGAACCTAGCAGTCACCCTCGAACCTAGCAGTCACACCTGAACCTAGCAGACCTGAACCTAGCAGTCACACCTGAACCTAGCAGTCAGACCTGAACCTAGCAGTCACACCTGAACCTAGCAGTCACACCTGAACCTAGCAGTCACACCTGAACCTAGCAGACCTGAACCTAGCAGTCACACCTGAACCTAGCAGACCTGAACCTAGCAGTCACACCTGAACCTAGCAGTCACACCTGAACCTAGCAGTCACACCTGAACCTAGCAGACCTGAACCTAGCAGTCACACCTGAACCTAGCAGTCAGACCTGAACCTAGCAGTCACACCTGAACCTAGCAGTCACACCTGAACCTAGCAGTCACACCTGAACCTAGCAGTCACACCTGAACCTAGCAGTCACACCTGAACCTAGCAGTCACACCTGAACCTAGCAGTCACACCTGAACCTAGCAGTCACACCTGAACCTAGCAGTCACACCTGAACCTAGCAGTCAGACCTGAACCTAGCAGTCACACCTGAACCTAGCAGTCACACCTGAACCTAGCAGTCACACCTGAACCTAGCAGTCACACCTGAACCTAGCAGTCACACCTGAACCTAGCAGTCACATCTGAACCTAGCAGTCACACCTGAACCTAGCAGTCACACCTGAACCTAGCAATCACATCTGAACCTAGCAATCATACCTGAACCTACAGTAGTAGTCAGACTCACCCTGAGACTGACTAGGGTGGCACAATTCTGGTCATTTTCAAAAGACGAAACTCTCCATGGGCATTTATGAGAACGTCTGAGGAATTGTATGGAAATGTGTAATATTATCACACATACTGTATTATTTATATATGTGTCATATATATTTATATGACACATATTCCTAACATGTAAAGAGTCCAGTAATGGTAGGGGAAACGCAAAGGAAGCACAAAATTATTGTGAAAGCAGGATAAAATCCCAAAATATAATTTTTAGGTTTTCGGAATTTGTGAATCAATCTTTAAACGTTGAGAATAGAATTGTGATTCTTACATGAATCCATTTTCTTTCACCACCCCTACTAGACACTATGATTACCACAAGCAATGTCAAAGGAAGGTTGTCTCAGAGAAGTACTGGAATGAGGCCCAAGCCTGAGAGCTCAGTGCCAGACACAGTGAGAGAATGATCACTTCCAGGATATTGGAAAGAAGGATGTGTTGTTGACATATTGGAATCAGGCCTGAGTCTAACCGTCCACCCCTCCACCTCGTTCGCTCCCCTTTTCTCTCTCTCTCTCTCCCCCCCCCCCCCCTCTCTCCTCCAGGGGGTGCTGTCCAACCTGTCGTCCATCACAGATCTGGGCGGGTTCGACCCCGTGTGGCTCTTCATCATGGTGGGAGCGGTTATGTTCATCCTGGGTTTCGCTGGCTGCATTGGAGCGCTCCGTGAGAACACCTTCCTGCTCAAATTCGTGAGTCACCCACTCGCACCGCTACACATCTCACCTCCTCCCTCCCGACATCTGGTCTCCGGATCAACCCCCCCCCCCCCCCCGCGTACAATGCCGTGGCATCTGCCGTTTGAATAGTGATAATGCCGATTCTGGGCAGTACAGCTTTATTGATAATGGGGGCGCTACTGGCACAGATAAACAGAGCCTCATACAGTAGCTGTCTATCCGCCACTCCGCCTGGCCGTCACACCCCCCGGCCTCATCAGCCCCCTCCCGCCCTTCCCCAGTCTGTTAGCCAGGAGGGCTGGATACGGGTTCGGGAGCTGAGACGGTGCTGTGTTTGGGGCTGGGGAAGTCTTTATAACCCCCCCCCCCCTCCTTCCCGGGATGCATTTAAACATTTGCCCGGGTGTCCTCCAGCGTTTACAGTAAATGGGTCCTGTAATGATAGCTGTGGGGCCTTGGGAACAGCCAGAATCGTTCTATGCTCTGCTTCAGTCGCTCAGGAAAGGCCTGCTGACTGCTGTGTTATCTGCTGCCCCTACCTACCCTGCACCGCGCTACGCTGTCTGTCTGCTGCCCCCACCTACCCTGCACCGCGCTACGCTGTCTGTCTGCTGCCCCCACCTACCCTGCACCGCGCTACGCTGTCTGTCTGCTGCCCCCACCTACCCTGCACCGCGCTACGCTGTCTGTCTGCTGCCCCCACCTACCCTGCACCGCGCTACGCTGTCTGTCTGCTGCCCCCACCTACCCTGCACCGCGCTACGCTGTCTGTCTGCTGCCCCCACCTACCCTGGACCGTGCTATGCTGTCTGTCTGCTGCCCCCACCTACCCTGCACCGCGCTACGCTGTCTGTCTGCTGCCCCCACCTACCCTGCACCGCGCTACGCTGTCTGTCTGCTGCCCCCACCTACCCTGCACCGCGCTACGCTGTCTGTCTGCTGCCCCCACCTACCCTGCACCGCGCTACGCTGTCTGTCTGCTGCCCCCACCTACCCTGCACCGCGCTACGCTGTCTGCTGCCCCCACCTACCCTGCACCGCGCTACGCTGTCTGTCTGCTGCCCCCACCTACCTTGCACCGCTCTACGCTGTCTGTCTGCTGCCCCCACCTACCCTGCACCGCGCTACGCTGTCTGTCTGCTGCCCCCACCTACCCTGCACTGCGCTACGCTGTCTGTCTGCTGCCCCCACCTACCCTGCACCGCGCTACGCTGTCTGTCTGCTGCCCCCACCTACCCTGGACCGCGCTACGCTGTCTGCTGCCCCCACCTACCCTGCACCGCGCTACGCTGTCTGTCTGCTGCCCCCACCTACCCTGCACCGCGCTACGCTGTCTGTCTGCAAACAGGACAGGAATGTGGGCTCGTTCACTTTTCACTAGATAAAGTGTTAAAGACAACATGGACAGGGGAAGTGGTTAGGATAAGTGTATGTGTGTGTGTATTCAGGTCCTTTGTGTGTGTGTGTGTGTGTGTGTGTGTGTGTGTGTGTGTTGTGTGTGTGTGTTGTGTTGTGTGTGTGTGTGTGTGTGTTGTGTGTGCGTGTGTGTGTGTGTGTGTGCGTGCGTGCGTGCGTGCGTGCGTGTGTGTGTGTGTGTCTCTCCTCCAGTTCTCTGTGTTTCTGGGCCTGATCTTCTTCCTGGAGCTGACGGCTGGAATCCTGGCGTTCGTGTTCAAGGACTGGCTGAAGGACCAGCTGAACTTCTTCATCAACAACAACGTCAAGGCGTACCGCGACGACATCGACCTGCAGAACCTCATCGACTTTGCCCAGGAATACGTACGTGCGCCGGATGCCTCTAGTGCTCTTATCTAACATTAGAGACCATGCTGGAAAAGTAGCCTTTCGTTCTTCCATGTGTTCCCTGGGGTTTTTAATGTACCGTCTGTTTCTTCAACACATTTCAAAATGGCTTTCATGGCACAGCCCCTGGGTGCTTCATGTCAGGGATGCAATCCTGTCACCTTATGAGGAAATTCTCAGTTTTGAATCCAAAATATGTCACCTACGTGATTCACGCAGATCCGATGATTCTAATTTGGGGGGGGGTTGGACTTTGGGCAGCAACAACAATTGCGCTTGGTGATGTAAGGCTTGCAGGCAGCTGCTCGGCCATGGAAACCCATGTCATTAAACTCCCAGCACACAGTATTTGTGCTGATCTTAACCTTGTCGTGAAATTCTCTGTTTTGTATCCAAAATAAGTCACTTATGTGATTCATGCAGACTCGATTCTAATTTTTGGGGGTTGGGGGGGGGGGGGGCGTGGGTGTAGCCTAATTATGTCACTTGAGATGCGGGCAAAGGCCAATCTCATTGAAAACGACAGAAGCTGATTTGAAATGACCTTTTCTTTTGACTGGCGTGGTTGTGAAATCAATTTATAAACGTCATATCTAAGCCACATCTTTCAACAGACCAGGGATAATGAATGCTCATTATCCGGCTCCATTTCACATTTTTAGGAAGGGCGAGGAAATGCTGGTAAAGCAGACAGAGGCAGGTGTGAGATACAAGTGGAGCAGGAGCACACACACACACACACACACACACAAACAAACACGTTTCACTGACAGGAGAAATGTCACCCCTTTACAGCTTTCAGATCGTTCTGTTCTTGAGTTCCCAGCTGACGCTTGGGGCAGATGTGGACATTAAGGGTGCAGCACACACACATTTCCATTGTCAGATTTCTTTAAGAAGGTTCACACACCAGGACATGCTAAATGCATTCTTTGTGTTAAAGCTATTAACTACAGTAGTAAGGGAGTGCCACAAGCAGATGACCTGCAACATTAATCAACTCGCAGTACTCTGTGGTTTAGCAAGCCCCAAAATTAGCCAAACCTACTAACGTTACTAAGAAATCAGTCAGTATACACTATATGGACAAAAGTATTGGGCCACCTACACATCACACCTACAGGAGCTTTTATGACATCCCATTCTAAATTCATAGGCATGAATATGGAGTTGGTCCCCCCTTTGCAGCTATAACAGCTTCCACTCTTCTGTCTATTCAGTCAGAAGAGCATTTGTGAGGTCAGACATTAATATTGGATGGGAGGGCCTAGCTCGCAATCTCCGTTCTAGTTCATCCCAAAGGTGTTCGATGGGGTTGAGGTCAGGGCTCTGTGCGGGCCAGTCAAGTTCTTCCACACCAGCCTCACCCAACCATGCCTTTAAGGACCTTGCTTTGTGCACTGGGGCATAGTCATGGTGGAACAGAAAGGGCCTTCCCCAAACTGTTCCCACAAAGTTGGAAGCATAGAATTGTCCAAAATGTCTTGGTAAGCTGAAGCATCAACATGTCCCTTAATTTCAACTAAGGGGCCTAGGCCAACCCCAGAAAAACAACCCCAGACCATTATCCCTTGGCACAATGCAGTCAGGCAGGTAACGTTCACCTGGCATTCGCCAAACCCAGACTCATCCATCAGATTGCCAGATAGAGAAGTGTGATTCGTCACTCCACAGAACACGTTTCCACTGCTCCAGAGTCCAGTGGCGGCCTGCTTTACACCACTCCATCCGGCGCTTGGCATTGCGCTTGGTGATGCAAGACTTGCATGCAGCTGCTCGGCCATGGAAACCCATGTCATTAAGCTCCCAACACACAGTTCTTGCGCTGATCTTAATGCCAGAGGATTTTTGGAGGTTTGGAACTGTGCAGTTAATGAGTCACAGCAGCAGAGATTCAAACAGATCACAGGTGAAAAAGGTGACAAACATACAAACTCATACATACACAGATCAAACAAATGACCTATTTTGGATTAACGTCTATTTTCACCGAAAGGTGACAAGTCTGCACCCCTGCAGCAGCGCGATTTTTATGCACTACACGCCTCAGCACTCGGCAACCCTGCTCTGTAACTACGTGGTCTGACACTTCCTGGCTGAGTTGCTGTTTCTCCTAAACGCTTCCACTTTGCAATAATACCACTTACAGTTGATCATGGAATCTCTAGGAGGGAAGACATTTCACGAACGGACTTGTTGCAACAGTGGTATCCTATTACAGTAGCGCGCTGGAATTCACTGAGCTCTTTAGAACGGCCCATTTTCTTTCACAAATGTTTGTAGAGGCAGAGTCCATGGCTAGGTGCTTGCCTTTATACACCTGTGGCAATGGGGCTGAATGAAACACCTGAATTCAGTGATTAAGAGGCGTGTCCCAATGCAATGGGGCTGAATGAAACACCTGAATTCAGTGATTAAGAGGCGTGTCCCAATGCAATGGGGCTGAATGAAACACCTGAATTCAGTGATTAAGAGGCGTGTCCCAATACTTTTGTCCATGTAGTGTATGTCCAGCTCTACAACTAGTTTTTCTCTAGAGTTCTTACCTACTTTCATCTCTTTTTTTATCTTTAATTTATACATGGGAGCTTTTAAGACCTAGCTCTCTCTTTTTTCTCCTTTATGCCTGGTTAATACATTAAAGAACAATAACTACTACTGTGAAACGAACAAGAAAATACAACATAAAAAGAAGTCACGGTAGCATCTGTCTCTGTCTAATTGCTGGAGTGTTACTGGCGAGCCACTGGCCAGTCCAGCTTCCTCACATTGACCCGTCCCTCTTGTTACTGCAGTGGTCTTGCTGTGGAGCCCACGGGCCCAACGACTGGAACCTGAACATCTACTTCAACTGCACTGAGCTGAACCCCAGCAGGGAACGCTGCGGAGTACCCTTCTCATGCTGCGTCAAAGACCCTGCTGTAAAACTCTCTCTCTCTCTCTCTCTCTCTCACACACACACACACACACACCAAAGACCCTGCTGAAAAACTCTCTCTCTCTCTCTCTCTCACACACACACACACACACACACACACACCAAAGACCCTGCTGTAAAACTATCTCTCTCACACACACACACACACACACACACACACACACACACACACACCAAAGACCCTGCTGTAAAACTATCTCTCTCACACACACACACACACACACACACACACACCAAAGACCCTGCTGAAAAACTCTCTCTCTCTCTCTCTCTCTCTCACACACACACACACACACACACACACACACCAAAGACCCTGCTGTAAAACTATCTCTCACACACACACACACACACACACACACACACACACACACACACCAAAGACCCTGCTGTAAGACTCTCTCTCTCACACACACACACACACACACACACACACACACACACACACACCAAAGACCCTGCTGTAAGACTCTCTCTCACACACACACACACACACAAACAAATTTCACAGACAGGAGAAATGCCAACCATTTACAGCTTTCAGACAGTTCTGTTCTTGAGTTCTCGGTCTGTTCTCATGTGTCTCTTTTTGTTCCCTTGTAGGAGGACATCATCAACACACAATGTGGCTATGACGTCCGCCGTCAGGGGGTGGGTGTCTCCTTAATGGCTCCTGTGCTGTGCTTCTGCTCTCTACCGGTCCTTCCTACCTCCCTCGTCCTCCCCCACACAGCTCAGAGGGGGAGGCTGGGGATCGCTCAGAGCCAGCGTTCAGAGGGTGAAAGGGTTAAGGAGTGTTCAGCTCCTCCTCCCCTGCTCCCTGTCCTCTGCTCTCATCCTCCTCTTCCTCCTCCTCCGCTCCCTGTCCTCTGCTCTCCTCCTCCTCCCTCCTCCTCTTCCTCCTCCTCCGCTCCCTGTCCTCTGCTCTCCTCCTCCTCTTCTCCCTGTCCTCTTCTCTCTGCCTTAATAACAGATTGTTCTTCTGACAAGGATAATTGGGCTCCAGTTATAGCCCTGAGAACAGCGGTACTATACTCTGTAATTGGGGACTCGTGGGTTACGCAAGTCCACCGCCTCTCTCTCCTTCGCTCTCTGCCTCTCTCCACTTGCTCGAAGTAATTCTCTCTCCTGTTCTCTCTCTCCTTCTTCTTCCCCGCTCCCTCTCTCTCTCTCTCTCTCGTTGTCTATCACTCTCGCTATCACTCTCTTTCTTTCTCTCTCCCCCCTCTCTCTCTCTCTCTCCCTCGTCTGTGTGGGTGTAGCGGTGACAGCTTACAGCCCTGCAGTCACTGAGGGCAGCGTTGCTATGCAGACCACAATACAGGGAACCACCATTCACTGAGCAGGGGCCGTTTCCTAAACACTCTATCCGCGGACTGCGGCGTTCCTGAAGGATTCACGGTTAGGGGCGGGGGGGGGGCGGGAAAAGGAACAGACAAAGACAGAGAATAGCGCAACAACAGAGAGGCAGACGGCTGAAATAGCTCCAGGGGAAGTTCACTGTCGGAAACAACGCGCAGGCTTCCTGCCCTGTAATTGGCTGCCTGGGGACTCGTGCACCCTCCCATTGGTGGAGAGCAGGGTTCTCAGGTTTTCGCGAGGTAACAAAAGGCTTCCTTGGTGGAGTCATGGAGGGTAACAAAGACAGCATTGTGGGAAGGCCTTTTCCTCCTCGGCCGTTCTCATTCTCTCAGTGTCACCGGCGGCTCTAAATTACACCTCGCTGTCTTTCTGTGGAATCTGTTCACCTCTCTTGCCCTGTCATGGAAACACACTATTACTACAGTACTTCTACTACTACTAGGCAGTGCACCGTCTGCTGGAGACGAGAGACGCAGACAGAGAGAGACAAAGAGAGAGAGACAGAGAGAGAGAGAGACGGAGAGAGAGAGAGAGAGAGAGACAAAGAGAGAGAGAGAGACAAAGAGAGAGAGAGAGAGAGACGGAGAGAGAGGCTTCTATCCTCAAACCACCCCTCTAAAGTAGCTCATTCATACCTGATGAGACTCGGTAGGCTCTGACGCGCCATGTTCTCTTTGAGCGGCAGGCTGGCAGTCTGGCCGCACTATTGAGACCAGAGAGGACATATTGTTTGTTCATCTCCCGTATCTGTCCTAGCGGCCAGGGCAAATGTTTGCTTCGACTCCAAGGGGCGAATTCACTAAAGGATTGCGCAGCTTTTCCTGACGCAAAGCCTGTGCAAATAAGTCAAAAATTATGTTTGCTATTCACAAAGCCCTCGCAAAGGGTGAAATACGGTGTTAACTGCGTTGCGTTCGTCATTGCGTTTCTCTGCGCCGGTGTTATTAGCTCATATTTAAATTAGGTAATATGGGCGGAGAATGTTCCCCTTTCTATGCAAATGAACATTATTGCAAAACCCGCCCAATTCACAAAGATCGGCGCAAATTGCCTCACGCAGTTAAAGTGAAATTAATACCGTTTTCAGAAACGTGGTGGTATTTAAGCGCAAGGGGTGTGTCGCGGCCAGCCTGTCCGCTGATCATGGCAGCAGTGATTGTTGCGAGGCGAATTCGGCATCGCAATGCCAGTCATGTTGTTCGTGAGTGAATATTTAGAAGAAGGTCACTTTTTGATTTAACACTAGAACCACCGCGGTAGCTGTTTGGACACCAGAGCGCGCAGCTCTTCAGCCAACTGGAGGATGAAGTCGCGTCTGGGGAGGCTCAGTTGACTATGCGTCTCTCCACCCGTCCCCAGCGAGTCCAAGCTCCCCCAATGAATAATACTTATAATAGCCTACATAGCACGAAACTGTGCGTATAATAGTCTATACGCGAAACTGCACATTCCCTATAGCTGTTCATTGAAAGGCTGGGGGCCGATATAGGTATAAATAAATAAAAACATAGCCTACACAATATTTTTTTATTTGAATGGTCTTGAAAATATTTTGCTTTTGTATCATAGGTGACGGCAGGTATCATCTTCAGCCATGGATGATGACTCCCGTGCGTAATCCTTCCAACGTTGGAGAGGCGGCGTACAACTGGCCTCACATCAGGACGCGCGGTGTGATTGAGTGCATATTTGGAATCCTGAAAAGCCGTTTAGATGCCTAGATCGTACCGGTGGGGCAATGTTATACACTCCCCCAAAAGTATGCCAGATCATCGTGCTGCAACTTGCATACCATAAAATGACAATTTTTCCTTTGTTCGTCTTTTCAAATCATTCCACCTCCGTTTGCAGTCTTCCGCGTTTACACACACAAATGGCACTGACTGATTGGGAAATTAAACCCCAAATATGATTTTTTGCTGCAGTCGTGATATTTTTTGCGGAAAGCTGTGAGACATGTTTTTGAACCTCGTCCGTGAGGCCTTCAAGTTCGCTGTCTGAAAATCGTATCTTTCTTTTTCTGTCTGCCATCGTCCAATGATATGCATACGAGTTGTATGCGCTGTATGCGCAGTATTCATAGTCATTTCCTATATCAGCAGCAAATTGCACTCAGCCGCAAACACCGAATGGGCGTGTTTGCGCTGGGATATTATTAGCGCAATGTCTTTAGTGAATAGGTTTTTAAAACGGAGCACATAGCGGGCGCAACTGACGCGCAATATAATGGTGCAATTAGCGGGCGCAATTTGCTTTAGTGAATTCGCCCCCAAAGGTCCGCCTCAGCACTGTGGGGTTTATCTTCCTCCCCTACTGAGGCTTTCTTCAGTTTTGATGTTCTATCTCTTTGTATTAAATATTGACCCTTTTTCACTTGCTGTCGCGTCGTCTTAACAGGAGTTGGACCAGCAGAAGTACATCTACACCAAGGGCTGCGTGGGGCAGTTTGAAAAGTGGCTTCAGGACAACCTGATAATCGTGGCCGGGATCTTTGTGGGCGTTGCACTTTTACAGGTCAGTAATAAAGACCCCTGGTTCCAGAGCCAGACACACGGCTGGATGTGTGTTTTTGTGTTTTCCTGCCATCTGTTGGCGAGGCATGATTCAGATCACTTGGCAAACAACAGGCTCTGAATAAAGCCCGCGGTGCACTCGCTCTTAACTCCGCGTACCCTCAGGAATTAACACGCCGTAAAGTACATGTTGTCAAACAGCAAGCATAGCGTGGTCGTAAAAGGGTTAGTGTTTTCACCAGGATGGTTTCCTGTAGTATTCCCCAGCTGACGCACGACCTGGTGTCCTTCCCTCTTTGTCACGCAGATCTTCGGGATCTGCCTCGCTCAGAACCTGGTGAGTGACGTCAAAGCGGTCAAGGCCAACTGGTGACGCCGCGCCCCGGAGGGAAGGTGACAGGAGGGCGGCGCCGCGACGACCCCGCTGCCCCCTGTGTGTCCCCGCAGCCCTCTGCACTTCCCTCCAACCACTCAGAATGAGAGCTGACAATGCTAAGAGCACTGTGTATTATCCTGCGCACACACACACACACACACACACACTCACACTTTTACACAAATACACAGGGGACCTCTATCTTCTCTAAGCTGACTTGAGAATTGGACTGTGTGTGTGTGTGTGTGTGTGTGTGTGTGTGTGTGTGTGTGTGTGTGTGTGTGTGTGTGTGTGTGTGTGTGTGTGTGTGTGAGGCTGTCAGAGTAGAGGACGGGGAACTGACAGTGGGAGAATGGGAGAGAATCCCCCGTTCTATCAGCCTCTCATCAGAGCGCCTCAGTCCCTCGCCAAGGCCCTCAAACACGTCGTTCAGAGATGCCTCCGAGAATTAGCTCACTTCTACTCTCTCCCTTTAGTGGGAAGTTGGTTGCCGGCTGATTGGCTGGCTGGCTTTAGCGCTTGTATCACTTATGACCACTGAGATAGAGGTAGGCGTGATGTCACCTGTGGTAAGAAACAAGGATGTGCGGGTCAGCTAGTCTCCTGATCTGGCGGGCTCAGCATGCCGATCACGTGACCAAACTTATTATCATACTATCTGGCTTAGTCAGACAAACTGCATCACTTCCTGTTCCCTGTAGAGTTTTCTTCCAGACGGCTGTTTGGTCAGCAGTAGTACTCTCTGGTAGGGCTGGACGATATGGCCAAAAACATTATCACAATATGTATTTTGTTTTTTTTATATTGATCGATGTCATTAATTATCACAATATATATTTAATGATAATGCTCAATTTACAGTTTTAAGAGTATTCTTCTTCGGACAGAACCCTGGAGAAACCAGAAGGTTAATTATGGTTACTGGTCAGCTGCAGTAGCTGTGTTCTCTGCTGTACTGGGCTCCAGCTGGAGGACTGCGTGGGAACCAGGGTTTGGATGAGGTCCAGCTCTGCTATCTCTCAGAGTATCCCCACAGCACAGGGGGCTGTCGGCACGGGCGCCTGGATACTTGATCTACACAACCTACGCTGCTTTTATGCATTCATTATCTCCCGTTACCTAGACCACAGTTGAGAAGCTCCAATACAAGGAAGTTACTATTTGTTTTTATTTTATTTTATTTTATTGAAATCTTATTGTTGTTGTTTTTGTACCTAACCTTTCTACTAGTGACTGTGGCTTCCTTCTCTTATTTTGGACTGGTTTTAACTTCTTTTGATTTTTTTCAAGAAAAACATATACATGGAAAGATGTCTCAAATATAACATGAATGCTGCTTAGACATTGACTTAGAGAATAATATTATATAGTCCAGTAGCCAGGCTAATCTAACACGGTGATGGTATAAAAAAAAGAATGCCATATTATTCTTATTGTTGTTATTCCTGTATGCATTAAGCTGGGGCATCATTTCGTACTTTCTAATTGTTTATACTCTGTTGATATACAAAGTTTACACTTTGTACTACCTGTGTCATTGTCCCATCTGGATTCAATATTGAGAACAGGAGCACTTTCAATCATTCTGTTTCTGTATACTTCAGTACTGTCATACTGTAAGTCAATAAGAGAGCCTGCAAAAATGGTCCTTGACCCTAACTCTTGCTCATTGGTCACTGTCAGAACTTAGCAGGAAGTGGTCATTGGTAACCTGTAGACCTTGACTGCATCATCTGCATATTTAACCACTAAACCTGTAGCTGTTCCTGTTCTGCTGCGACAGTATATCTGGTCTGAACCGAGCTGGTATTTCTCATTTCCTGCTGCCTCTCAGGGGGGTTGAGCTGCAGTAATGTTGCCCCCCCCCCCCCCCCCCCCCCCCTGGAGCTGGAGGCCTGCTGGGCTGCCCTAACCAGAGGCCTGCTGGGCTGCCCTAACCAGAGGCCTGCTGCGCTGCCCTAACCAGAGGCCTGCTGGGGCTGCCCTAACCAGAGGCCTGCTGGGCTGCCCTAACCAGAGGCCTGCTGGGCTGCCCTAACCAGAGGCCTGCTGGGGCTGCCCTAACCAGAGGCCTGCTGGGCTGCCCTAACCAGAGGCCTGCTGGGCTGCCATAACCAGAGGCAGAGATTCTGCTGCAGTATCTACAACAGAGCAGGTGTGAGTGTTTCAAGCCCTCGCTATGAGACCTCCATGTTTCTGGATTATGAAAACAGCCTGACAGCAGCGCTGGTGTTACGCCAGTACGGCTGACGGCTACGTAAAAGACCGCCAGGTAGGACTTCCGGTATTTCACGGTAGTAGTTTCATACCATTTAGAAATAAGGTCATTTTTATTGTAGAGAGGGGGAGAGGGGGAGGTCGCTGACTTAGTTGTGTCCTTGGTGGTGATAACGCCCTGGCCTCGTAAGACCATCCTGATCTCGCCAGCTCACATTCTGCTTCTCTATATGGATCACCATCTGGCATGGCACGTAGCCCCCTGCCCTCAGAGCCTCTTATTCATTCCTGAGGGCCTCTTACAAATCATGAATGTATAACTGTATTCAGTACGGACCTAAACCCCCCCCCCCCCACCCACCCAATACTCT
The DNA here is from genome assembly GCF_949987555.1 of Borostomias antarcticus. Lineage (NCBI taxonomy): Eukaryota > Metazoa > Chordata > Actinopteri > Stomiiformes > Stomiidae > Borostomias > Borostomias antarcticus. Next base: position 5,670,964 of record NC_140247.1, on the reverse strand, counting down.
TCATGCAGTGAAACGCACCTCAGATGTGAAGTAGAGGAATGTATTAAATAAAGATGATCTCTTATTTGACATGGTTACCGTTCAGCACCTTCATTTGAATCTGGGGGTTTTTGCGCATGAAAGCAGATGAACATTCCATATCTGTGTGTGTGTGTGTGTGCGTGCGTCTGTGCGCGTGTGTGCATGTGTTCGCTCTCTAATTATGGTTAAGCACCATATTAGGGTGACATAAGCATCTCTTAAACATGTCTATCTTATTCACTACAGCTGTTGAAGACAACACTACATGATAAATAGATTTGGGATCAGTGGATTATGGTAATCTATTACAGATCCAGAACAAAGCTTTTACACTTTCAGGTTAATTCCAACATTCATGAATGATTCTTACCTGCTTTTTATGACTGAATTCTCTTTTGTATCATAAAAGAGTAGTCAGTAACTGCATAATTGCTCATCCATGTTGTGGAGTGTAACAATTATATTGCAAGCCTTTAAGTGAGACATTCACGTTTACATTGTCCACAGAGCTTGCCTGTGTCTTCATAGAAAACCCCCAAGTCTACCTCATCTTTCAGAGACCTGTCCCAATGCTGGTTGTCTTTACCCATGGTAAAAATGCTATTCTGAAGAACTGACAATAAACATTGAGTATCTTTCTTCAGAGTAATGTAGTTAACATCACTGTTAACACATACAAGATCATTCTGTCTGTAGTCTTAACAGAATATTAAACCACTCTTAACTCGTACTTCTGATAGCATTTTCATCGTTTTTCATCCAGATGAGAAGGCTAAACAATCGCACAAGACAGCAGCAGGCCCAGTCATCTACCTGCTGACCGTTCACCCTCACTGGACCTCACCTGCCCAAAACATTCCCCTTTCAAATAGAGATTTTTCTGTCCCCCATGTTAAAATGTTAAATGATTGGGGACTTTATTTTGCCATTGCTTGATTCAATATTATGAGTGTGTGTGTGTTATATATTCAGTAGAGCAGAATGTGATAATACCCTTCTTCTCAGTTGATTCATTTTGTCAATATTTCTTTTGTTTTGTTGCTTCGTGAAGATTACTGAAAATGATTAAAGTGATGGAACATAGTCTGTTACACTGTCTCCTGTGTTACAAATATGCTTTTTTCATATTGAATAAATATATGACGCATTTGTTTCATCTTTCCATCTTTTCTGTCTTTCTGTCGATGTTGAGATGAGACATGACAAGGTGGTGCAGTGAAACATTTTAATAAGGAGGGATCTGAAGTTATGGGCAAGATTGTGGTTAGCAGCTCTGAGAACATAATGACGAGACTGTTGGAGTAAACAAACACAATTACCCGCCCTGCTTAATGTCCTGATAATGTAAGCACAGTGATTAGTCACTAGAGGGAGACAAATTGTCAGAATCCCGCACCTTGCAGAAATTGTGAAGGAGGAGGGTTGCTTGTGCTGGTTCCAGATTTTCCAGAAGGAAGCAAAAAAAACTATTCACCCATCTAAGCCAAAATGGGAGGACTGTAACACACCTCTTCAACCCAATCAGTCCTTCTACCAAAAAGATACTGTACAGTTCGTTACAAGGTGACCCCATCCTACCCCTCTCCCCTCCTGACGTCTGGGGAGAGAGGGGTGTGTAGTCAGAACTCCCATGGGTCTGGCGTTGAGACCGAGGGGTGTGTGAGGGCGGCTGCTGAGAGAAGTGATGGAGGGTCTCTGTGACAATGATGTCCAGCTGTTAGATGCCAGGAGACAGCAGGCCGACTGGCATGTTACCCCGTCTGGTCGGAGGAGCGAGTGGAATGCTAACTAGAGCCAGCAGTGTGTGCGGATTCTCACAGCAGTTTGGATCCTCTCCCTGTTGTAGGTGAAACATTTCAAATGATTGACTGGCGCCTAGAAATGAACCAAAAGGCCAGGTACAGTAGGAGTTATGAGTCTGAGATGAAGTCAAACTTTAATACAGAGCACTCTGGGTACAAGCATTCACATCATTGTGTAAAGGCAAGTACAAAGGAACTGTTTTTTTTGTTCAAAAAAGGTAGGCAAGTGTACTATGCACCAGAACTCATAAGTGCATCTTTTTCTAAACAAGCATCTAAGAGCCCAACCTAGTGATTAATTAAAAGTACAAGAACAAAAACTACAAAGGGTGCTCAGAGAGCACAGGGCTCTGCCCATTAATGCATTTTGTTGGCATCATCAAGTTAAAATGGTTAAACTCACTCCTCAGTATAAATATAGCACACTTGCACCATTGAAGAGTAATCTTTTTGGTGGTGTAACTGATTGTGGTGTTTATGAGAGGTGTTCATGTATGAACACAACTGAACATACTTGTGTAATTTTTTCAATCAGCCATTATAGACAATAACAGAAGACATAACAGTTAGAAAACTATATGCATAAATTAAGTTCAGTGTTCATTCCTCTGGGGGGTAAAAAAAAGATGGGCGCTAGCCCAGTGTCCATGTCTCTGGGAGGGGTAGAGGGGCACTAGCCCAGTGTCCATGCCTCTGGGAGGGGTAGAGGGGCACTAGCCCAGTGTCCATGCCTCTGGGAGGGGTAGAGGGGCACTAGCCCAGTGTCCATGCCTCTGGGAGGGGTAGAAGGGCACTAGCCCAGTGTCCATGCCTCTGGGAGGGGTAGAGGGGCACTAGCCCAGTGTCCATGCCTCTGGGAGGGGTAGAGGGGCACTAGCCCAGTGTCCATGCCTCTGGGAGGGGTAGAGGGGCACTAGCCCAGTGTCCATGCCTCTGGGAGGGGTAGAGGGGCACTAGCCCAGTGTCCATACCTCTGGGTTCTAAGTTGGCTTATGCTACACTCCTCCATCGAGTTTCGTGAAAATCGTTCTGGTAGTTTTTGTGTAATCCTCGGATATTATTTTGTTTTGCATGCATAGAAACATAAGATAATATCGGTTGCTTAAACAGCAAATAAATTAAGTTGATATCTAAGATGATATCTAAAGCTGACTTGATTCCTCATTGTAACAAGAAGCCAACGTTCTCTAAAGAAAAAAATCAACATCTTCATCGTCGCTCGAACCCGCGACGAAAATCATGAGACCAACACCTTAACAGCTCGGCCATACATAAGTTAAGAGCATAAACAATGGTCAGAGAGCACAGGTTCCCATGCATGAATGTGTAAGTTGATAAAAATGAATAGATAAGAAAGCAGCACGGTTTGACTGTCCCTGTCTTTTTTCATATGATATCTGAGTGCATTTAAAATAGTTTGTGGGATGTTCCAATCGCTCTGGTAGTATAATCCTGCTATATGACGGATAATACCGTTTTTTCGTTTGCTTCAACACTCAAATTAAAAAGAACACACAGTTAGTGAAACCTGACACTCAAGGGGCAAAACCTCAGCCCAGATGTGCAGGGAGCATATGATTTATGTAGGCTAATACACACAGGATCCAGGCTAAGAAAATGTAACTTTTCCTAATACAGTGTTTATCTGATTTGATTTTCATGAATCAAATATGATTCTGTTTTACATGCATAGAAACATAAGACAATATTGGGTGTTACAGCAAAAAAAAAAGTTGATATCAATTAAGAGCTGAATACGGGAACGGAACCCGGTCCTTCGCATTACTAGACTGATACGTTGCCACAGGCGGTATTATAGATAGGCCCTACACAGGAGAAGTAGGCTAGATATAAATCGAACCAAGCCGATCCAAGTATGGCAAATGTTGTTTTCTTTTAATTCGTGTATCCAAACAATGATTCTGATCTGCACCAAAATGTAATATGTTCAAACTTGGCCCATGCTACACCCCTCGGTCGCTGGGCGGAGCCAATACGTGCTTGGAGGAAAGGTCAGAGTATTCTTCTTAATGTTTTACTGTCTTTGTCGCATGACTGGTCAGAACTGATCAGGTCATGGTCTTTATCTTAGATGGTCTTTATCTTAGAAGTGTTCTTGGCCCTTCCTGGGAAGAGTACTGTATACAGTAAGATTATGCAATTGTTGTGTCTGCTGACCCTAGAAAGTGCTTTTTAAATATATTAGGCCTATTGATACCGAGTCCTGTATCTCATGGTCAGGACTAAATGACTGAGAGAACAACTCATTTTTATTATGTAAGGTTAATCATAGTAGTGATAGTAAATGTAAGTATGTAAATGCTATAGACAGAGAGTATGAATATGACAGTGATAGTGAGTGGGATAAGGGTTATATGGTTCTAGCTGGTGTCCAGTCTGGGAGAGGCATTCCAGTGTCCAGCACTGACAGTAGATTCCCACTCCAACGATGGCCACAGCAGCATTACAGGAAGACCTGGAACTGTAATAGGACAGCTTCCCTTTCCCAGGTTTACTTCATGGACACGTCATCGTATGGCTGTCTCTACTTTGGTCACTATATGCTTATTGTCTCTTTCAAACAAACAGCCATTTTAAAGGTATGATTGTTCAAGTGTGTCCTGAGCTGAACAGCTTGTAGGCTAGAGCAGTAAGCAACAGGAGGCCTCTAGTATCTCACAATTCTTTTATATCACCGTAAGTCAATTATAATTCCATTTCCTATATGCGGTACATCAAATTCAACAATTGAATCACAACATGACAAACAGACTTTGATAGCATTTCAATTTAAACCATGTCATGTACTGTACCGGTCTCCCTTGAAAATTGTCTGCTGTTCTCTGCTTAGGAGAGCCTCTTATTGTATAGCAGAGCTGTAATTGATCACTTTCCTTCTTGTTTCTTGTCGTTGAAATCGAGAGTTTAACATGTTTTTGAATGATTTTTCAAGATGCCCATCCACATCCATTATATGACCAAAACAGTGATAGAGCAATTATCAACTTTCTCGAAAATGCTAGCTTTGTCAACGTTTTGATCTGAACCATTGTATATGATCATAAGTAACCTTAAAACAGGGCTAAACATGCATTTTCCCTTTACTACTCCTTTAACCAACAACTTGCTTCCTACTTGGGACTCACAAGGATTCTGTTTCACTCAGTTACACTTAATCCATATGATTTTATTAATACTCTTACAGCTGCATGTTGGTATTTCCCAAGGGGTCACTGAGAAATCTCTACTGCCCCCAAACAAATCCCGAAGAAGAAATAACCTTCAACCATGATTAGAGAACAGTGAGTCTGAACTCTCCAAATGAACAGATGTAGGCCCACTGGAGTCTGAGAAAGGGTAGGTCATTTCTCTTGAGGATCATATGACAGATAGAGGGATGGTCTGAATGCCAGCGACGTCTGAATTTTCTCTCAGGACCTGTGCAGAGAATCCTGTTTGGAAGTGAGTAAGTGCGATTAGATTTCCCCTGAAGCAGATAATGTTGTTTCACGTCATCGAGCCAATATCCGCACGGATCTAAACATTTAAACATTAAATGTTCTTTAAAAAACAACAACTATCTAACATAGCATCTGTGAATGTTAGGATATAGAGCACAAGCTTAGGCATCTCTAGGTCCCAGCAAAGATTACTCACCAGTTCATCTGAGCCAACCATGTCCTAGTAGCAACACCTGGCTGGCTTCCACACAGGGAAAGGAGTTCATCTGGACCAGAAACTAGAGCCCCTAATTAGCCTGATGAAAAACATAACCCAATAGATAACAGAATATATTTCAACTTTTATTGTTCAGCAAAGGCAGAAAAAAATATTTGTCCAAGCCAAACAGTATCTTGGCCTCAAACAGTTTAAAAAAAATCCTCACACACTGGATACTTTCAAGACCACCACTGTGATCCAAATCTTAACAAGGCACACTGGCACGTGCTTTTATGATATGAATCAGTATCAAGTCAAGGCTCTCGGTTTCTTCTTTTAAGGTCATATTTGACCATGAAACATCTGACTTCTCTACCCCAGTGTGTAGATATAGATTAGGTGAATTCCACTGAGTCAGTTGAGTCAGTTGAGTTGATTCGCAACAGCTTTCAGCTAGTACGGACATTTTCCTCAATGACTGAATGTTGTGTATTCATCAAACTTCTACATTGTGTTTTTTTTTCCTGTTCGTATGAAGCACTGCCCAAGTGTTTGTGCTGAAGTACCCTACTGTCAGCAAACAAGTAAAACATCTATTGAAATGTGTGTGGTTGAAATAACTTTGGACAGGACATTTAGCAGCCAAACTGATCTCAGCAGAAAATTTGGTCTTTTGGAGAATTTCTCCTACTGCCCTTGACCCACTTAGTCAATTTTACTGGGGCAAGTGCAATGTGGGTTGTGTGCAATAGTCTATGTATGTGCAATGTGTTGTGTTGTGTATGTGCAATGTGTTGTGTATGTACAATGTGTTGTGAGTAATATGTCTAATGGGTTTTGTATGTGCAATATGTTGTGGACAACGTGTTGTGTGTAGTATATGTATGTGAGACATGTGATGTGTTGTGTGTAGTATATGTATGTGAGACATGTGATGTGTTGTCCTCCTCTGTTTCTATGTATAGAGTTGATTTGTGCAGCAAACGAGTCCAAGACAAATTTCCCTGAGGGGACAATAAAGTATATTCTATTCTATTCTAATTTTGAATTCATGCATTGAAAAAGCACCAGTTACTCTATCTATGCAGTATCTCCCAACCCCGGGAAGGCTGTGGAAATGGCAGCCAGCTGATAAGCTGATGTGTGTGTGTTGCTCTTGAAAGCGATTGATCGGCTTATTGACCAGGTGCTGTCCATGCCATGAAGTTTCAAAGGCCCCATTCAGTCTGCTGTGTCGTCACATCTGCGTCATTTCACTGCGAGGAGTGGCCGCCACATGACAGCGCCCAGCTGTGTTTGTCTCTGTCCTTTTCATGTGGTGTAATGGCTGAGATGCTCTTTCAGACAGGGAACTGAGAGAGGGAGACGTAGGGGGAGAGAGAGAGAGAGAGAGAGCAGGGGATGAGGGGGAAAAAAAGAGAGACAGACTACTGGAAGTTCAAGGGGCGATGGAACAGAAACAAAGTTGTATTTTCCACCCCTGACCCAGTTTGCAGGACGGTACTATAGAAGAGGGTGAGAAGCTGCATGTACTTAGAAGAGAAGGAGATGAAGAAAATGACAAAAGGTGGAATGCATTTGTTTTGACAAGCCGAGGCTGAGACAGTTGATATGCCAGGGGTCAGTTGGGGGGTTCTGAGCCTGCCAAGGATCAGTTGTGGGGTTCTGAGCCTGCCGCATGGTGCCACAAGCCTTTCATCTCAACTGGACAGACAGAAGAGAACCTGACCAGTCCTGACCTGACCATCTAGCTCCTGCTGTGGAGAGACATTCTTCATCTTCACCCCCGCAGGAGCGTGAGGTGATGTCATCAGAGACGCAAAGTTCAAAGCATTCATTGTGGCCTAATGTACCTGATTGGATGATGGGTTAATTGAATTGGAGTTTCGGGAAGCATTGATCAATTGAATCAGAGCCCTATTCAATTAATGTCGAGGGGGAGTGACTTAATGTTATTCCACTAAAACCCATGCTCATGTCATTGTTATCACTCTGACCTCACCTCAATCACATGGGCATGTCACTGGCTGATGACGAGCTCTCCAGAGGGTTAAAAGCAGGCGGTTGATAGTTAACTGTGAGTGAGTTGAGGAGAGGTGAGACATCATTCACCCTGACAGATCCGCCTTTCACAGACCCAAGACAGATAATTGCAGACCCAACCACCCCGCCCCCCGCCCCAACCCCTCACCCCTCCCATTAGTTTGGATACTCTTCAACAACCAATGCCAACGTACGTAGATTCCTCACATAGAAATGAAGTAGGTATTTAAGGTGCTACATGTAGGATTTTAATAGTTTCTTCATACTGTATGTCTATGTTAGCTGACTAACCAGGTCAAATTGGTAGTGAAGTAAATTTGAAGAATTTCCTTACTGCATGTTGTCTTTGGTGATCATATTGAATGTGAAGGTTTCCTGGCCGGCCAGCATCACGGTCAACTCCACCTGTCACCTTACTTCTCCTCAGCCTGATTTTAATATAAACGTGAGTCTTTCCATATAAGATCTGACATGTTGAATCTTGAAAACAGCTCGTCACTCACGTAGGCCGATGAGCTCTCTCTAACCCCCCCCCCCCCCCTCTCTCTCTCCGTTGTTTGTATCTCTCTTTCTCTCTCTCTTTCTGTCTCTCCCTCTTTCTCAAGCAAACCCACAAACACTCAAAATTGCCTTGAATGCAATCTTCACAACACACTTGTGGGAATTGTTATCCATGATCTCTAGTTGGCAAGTGTGAGGGATCAAACGCATCCGCGTGTCCGTGGGCCTTCCATCATGGTTACTGAACACAAAGCAGAAGCAGCAGTGGAACAACTAGAGATCGTTCCCATTCAAACAAGCCAGCCTCTCAGAAACCTGTCACATTGATGTCGATGATGATTACCTCTGATAACATTCTACCAAGCCTATGGTAGGGTAAGCCAATTATAAAAGAGGGCCTACTATTTCAGCGAAGGCTCAGTTCATACTGCACTCCGAAGTTACCAGGGAAACTTTCTATTGACACATTCTAAGACGGGGATTACCCCATAACCCCGCAGGGGGGCTTCCCAGCAAGAACCAGGCTGTGTGGATCAAACCAGGGACTGAAATTGAGTGTCGAAGTCAATGCCCCTATGTTGTTTTGTTTTTGTGTCATATCACATTAAGATGGATGTATGGGCGAGAGCTGATGCTAGGAAAGGTGATGAAGAGGACTCCAGCCTCCCTGCACTGCTGATCAATATGCCTGAGTGTCTCACTCTCTCTCTCAGTCTGACACACTCTATTCTCTCACTGTCTCTTTCTCTTCTCTCTCTCTTTTCTTTCCTCCCAAACTATTTCTCTCTCTCTCTCTCTCTCTCTCTCTCTCTCTCTCTCACACACACACACACACACACACACACACACATACACATTCCATCTTTCCAACTCTTCTCCTTGAATTCCATCCAAATCACACTGAGGAAAGGCAACATGGCTCCAACAACAATATTAAAGGTTGTTGAAGCAAATCAGAGCCCAACAGACCAGAACAAATTCCTAGTACTGTATGTGTAAAAGCCTACCTGGCAAAAAATCTGATTCTGATTCTGTTATCTGCAAAGGCGATACATAAATACAAATTATGATTATTGTTTTTATTAAGTCCTGTGTCACATACTGTACAGCAGGGGTGGCCAACCAGTCAGAGACTAAGAGCCACAAAAATTACTGTGGTACCACCCAGAGCCAAACCATATATACCAGCGTTTCTCAACCTTTTTTTCAGTCACCGCACCCTTCATAAGTACTTAAAATCCCAAGGCACCCCAGTCTAAAATAAGAAGAAAAACGTTATTGTCCATTAAATATACATTTAAAGTTAATTTATTTAAAATTAGTACATACAACAAGATATTTTCTGACATTATATATTTTGGACTGGGTTGGGTTAGGCTGGGCTGGGCTGGGATGGGTTAGGCTGGACTGGACTGGGTTAGGCTGGACTGGACTGGACTGGGCTGGGATGGGTTAGGCTGGACTGGACTGGACTGGACTGGACCGGGCTGGGCTGGGCTGGGCTGGGCTGGACTGGACTGGACTGGGCTGGGCTGGACTGGGCTGGACTGGACTGGACTGGGCTGGGCTGGGTTGGGCTGGACTGGACTGGACTGGACTGGACTGGACTGGACTGGACTGGACTGGACTGGACTGGGCTGGGCTGGACTGGACTGGGGATTTGAGTCTTTGAAATGTCCCAATGATGTCTGGCATATCAGACAGAATGGCTTACCATTACGTTCTATGAAGAAAAAATGACTCTCCCACTCGGGTAAAAAATGTCCTGTGTTCGTCTTCATATTTTCTTTTCGCTGCGCATTTCTTTCCAGCCATTCTTTGGTTGTGTACAGTAGCCTAGGCTGCGTTAGCTTTTGTCGTAAAACGCAAAGCAAATTATTTTGTTTACAATTATTTTGTTACCAAGGTGATTTGCTACCTGATAAAGTGGTTAAGTGGTTCTCACGCGACTTCCTCGCGACCTAGCGAAACGAATCATATGATTTTATGACAAATCTGCAATAAACTAAAATGGGCTGGAAGAAATGCACAGCGAAACTAGAGAGAGAGAGAGAGAGAGAAGCGTTCTTATGGAATTAATGAATGTATTTTTTTAATGAAAGGATGGAAGAGTCGCAAGCCAACTTTTTTTTAAATAAATGGATGGAGGAGCCGCACATTGACGGGTTGGCCCCCCCTGCTGTACAGGATCAGGTTCATTGCCCCCCCTGCTGTACAGGATCAGGTTCATTGCCCCCCCTGCTGTACAGGATCAGTTTCATTGCCACCCCTGCTGTACAGGATCAGTTTCATTGCCCTTATTGCCCTGCCTGTGTCCTCAGAGCAGTCATCGTTCACACGTGGTGATGGACAGATGATGAAGCGCCTCAAGAATCTGTTCTCAGGAATTACATTATTGTAATTTACTGTAGCAGATGCTTTCATCCAAAGCAACTTAAAATACGTGTATTAGATAGGCCTACAGTAGGTAAGTCAAAAGAATTATAGTCACCAAAAAACATAAATGCATCTCCTTTGTATGTATGTATGTATGTATGTATGTATGTATGTATGTATGTATGTATGTATGTATGTATGTATGTATGTATGTATAAATGAATGCATGCATGCATATGTACTGTATAAGTACTCCTAGACATATATTTTTATACAGACTGGATGTATGTACATATAGTTTTTATTCTATACTGTACACATGCTGTACATATGGATGTATATTCCTGTTCTTTCTCTTTTTATGCTACTACTCTGTATCTAGCGTCTTTTTTTCCAACCTTGCTGTAATTCCACTGCTGAAACGTTATCTATCTATCTAAACTAACATCTAACAGCATAACCACCAGTGCTAAGGTAAAAGTGCAAAAACAAATAAATACAAATACAAAAACTGCTAAGAGGAGGGATCAGGGTGGAAGGGTAGGCCTACTTCTGGAAGACATGAGTTTTCAGCAAGGGAGACACCTACCATATCCCCTCGAAGTTGGAGAGGAAAATATGATGTTTAGCATGTTAAATGCGGCTGACAGGTCCAAGAGAATCAGGACAGATAAGAGAGAGTTTGCTCTTGCTGTCGAGTGCCTCACCTTAGATCCGGACTGGTGGGGGTCCAAAAAGTTGTTCAATCTGATCTCATGAAGCTCTGGTCTGCAGGGGCCTCAGGCAAGGCCAGCTCTCTGTCTGCAGGGGCCTCAGGCAAGGCCAGCTCTCTGTCTGCAGGGGCCTCAGGCAAGGCCAGCTCTCTGTCTGCAGGGGTTTCAGGCATGTACACGTGATGTACAAACACCAACTGTTTAGATACTGGGGCGCCAGGCATCTCATCCTATCTTTGTTGCAAGGCCGTATTTCGAGAAGAGAGAGACAGTTTTGTCTAGAAAGAAGGAGGGGGGTGTGGGACACCCCCCCCCCCACCTCTCCAAGGGTTAAAACCACTGTTCAGTTTGCATGTGCTTTTATTTGAGTTCAGCCAGCATCCAGACAGGTCATCTGTGCATTAGACTACATGCCATTGTCTTTTGTATGTTAAACCTTCTGGAATAAACCGCTTTTGCTTGAGGCTCAAATCCCATGTTGGAGAGATTCATTGGGAATACACCTGAGAAAGGACACTGGACACTGGTCGTCTTTTATTGAAATACAAACACAACGCAGAGCTGAAATAAGGACAATAATAAAAGACAACGAAAGTCAACACTATCCAGTCAAATGTTGCTCTTGAAATATTTTCCTACTAACGTTAAATACATGATACAAGCAGCATACCATATTTACTCAATTAACTTTATTTTGGAATTTGTGAGAAGATTTTGAAAAAATGAGACGGGCATTTTAGAACCATGCAACAACAAAAAAGTGAGCAAAAGCACAAGATATGAACAAATACTATATACAGCATATGGGTTTAGAACAGAAGGGATGCAAGGGACATAAAAGTTATTCACTGCACATCAAGGTTTTTTCTTTAAATCCCATTTATCCCCATTCAGCCCTGATGTGATTGAACACTGGCACAGTCACTGACACATGGAGCCCACGGGACTTGATTTAGGGTCAGGGTTAGGGTCCTCTCCAGACGGCTTTTGAGTTGGTTACTGTGGGGCCACCTCTGTACAAATCACAGTCAAACACAGACCTCTGCCCATGAGTGCATTTCCGTCATCAGTGTGTGCAGTTGTGGCCTTTAAACCATGGACTTGACCTATAGGGGGCCATGCAATAGCAATTAGACCTCTCTTCCTCTTTATGTGGCCTGCCCCATATTGAGGGTGGATGTATATATCATCTAAGTTGGTCAATGCTCCTCCAGGTTTTGTAGAAATCGTTTTTTTGTGTGATCTTGCTGACAGACAGACAGACAGACAGACAGACAGACAGACAGACAGACAGACAGACAGATAGACAGAAAGACAGGCAGGCAGGCAGACAGACAGACAGACAGACAGACAGACAGGAAGGCAGGCAGGCAGGCAGGCAGGCAGGCAGACAGACAGACAGACAGAGAAGTGAAGGCATTACCTTCCTTCCCTGCAGGAATGACAGAGGTAAAAATGATAATAATTAACACTTTTCTAACAATATGAGACATTATTATATTATGAGCTGTTATTACATTACAAGTGGCCCCAGTAAGGCTCATAATGTAATTAATTATTACATTATGCACAAATTAGTTATTACGTTATGAGCACATGGTTTTATTACATTATGAGCTTATTATTACATTATGAACTTTTTAGTTAGTTTATAGTGTAATAAGTTATTACATTATGAGCCGTTATTACGTTATGAGTCTTTATGATGTTATGAGTTGCTACAGCTTCAGATGAAAGAACAAGTTTGTTTTTTGTGAATATGTACAAAAATATTAGAGCTTAATAAGGTGACATTAAAGGAGTAGTAAAGGAAAAACGCATTTTTAGCCCTGTTTTAAGGTTACTTATGATCATATACAATGGTTCAGATCAAAATGTTGACAAAACTAGCACTTTTGAGAAAGTCTGATAATTGCTCTACCACCGTTTAGGTCATACAATGGATGTGGGTGGGCACCTTGAAAAATCATTCAAAAACATGTTAAACTCTCGATTTCAAAGACAAGAAGCTCACATTAACATGTTTTTTGAATGATTTTTCAAGATGCCCACCCACATCCATTGTATGACCAAAACGGTGGTAGAGCAATTATCAGACTTTCTCAAAAAGTGCTAGTTTTGTCAACGTTTTCATCTGAACCATTGTATATGATCATAAGTAACCTTAAAACAGGGCTAAACATGCATTTCCCTTTACTACCCCTTTAACAGTTGTAGAGGCAAAATTACAACTGTTTGAATGACAAAAAATGGTGGTCAGTTGGTCTAGTTTTACTCACTATAATCCCACCCCCAGCCTCTGACGTAAGCGGCTCATTTTAAGATCATCAAAGGCACAGAGCCGCAGTTGAACTAGTTTTCAGAGCCAAGAGCCAGGATCTTATGTAGAAGCGCAAAACACTGGTTTGAGATAAGACATCGGCACTGAACTAGCCCTGTAAATGCTTGGATTGAATAGGGCCATGTCTTGAGGGGCCTCAGCCAGGGCCAGCTCTCTGTCTGCATGGGACTCAGCCAGGGCTGCCTCTTTTTCTTGGAATCCTGGTGGCTGACATGGAGGGACTTAAACTGTTGCTTTTCTATCTGTGCTACAGTAATTTGTGAGCAGATTAGAGGGAAGCATCTGTTAAAGCCAAGAGCAACGCACGGCTTCAGAGTTTCTGGGTAAAGTCATCTCTCAGTGTCCTTTCACTGGGTCTTAAGTGGTTTTTAACTTTTTCACTGGGTCTTAAGTGGGTCTTAAGTGGTGTAAGACACTGACAGACTTGAGTCGACCTTAACCTGGTTCCCCAAATAATTGCTTCATTGTGAAACATTCCAGACCAGTTCTCATCTGAACCTGACACTTCTAAAGACATTACAACTCTGGCAAGGAAATTCACCTTTAATGAAAGCAGCATAGTACCAGGCTACATAGGTAAAGCAATTACATAGCTACGCTCTTAGACTCAACGTGCTGTGGCTTTCTGAAGGTAAGGTAAGGTAGAGAGGTTTACTGTCAGACCGTATGAGGTACACTGGTGGCTGAACGGTCTTACAAAAGAGCTCACCATTACTAAACTGTGAATTGCTGTTAATCGCATTTATTATGGATGGAGAACATTGCCGCTGCTGCTTCTAAAACTCTGCACAGTATTTTTCTCTCATGGAATATTATTACAGGAAATAGAACCATGATTCACAATAGCACAGCGAACCATAACAGCCAGTCCATTCCATGTATCTGATGATAGAATCCACACTCGGGTGCAACAACACAACTGTTATGAAAGGACATAGCAATGTGCTGTAGATGTCATGGGGAGACCACAAATCAACTCACATGTGATCTGAATCTCCGGGGGAGATATGTTTTATTGTTTGGCTCTAGGGACAAAATAGTGGGTTGGAAACCCCCAGATACCTTTCAAATCTGAGGTCATATTTGCAAAACAAATATGTATGCATTGGATTAAGTCAGATCAGCTGACAAGCTGGTTCGAAGTGTCTGTACTGCTCAGCTTGCTGAAGGCAACTTAATGCTGAAGGCATTTCCTTGTAGAGTCAATGGTGGAGCATAAACACAATGTTGTAGAGACTAATCAATGTTCTCCTTGTCAAATGGCTGGTTTACTGGCCGTGCTGATGTTCAGTTTAATTAACAGCTTATCAATTACTTTGTGAATGAGTGTTAAAAGTATAACATGGGAGGTCAACCATTCAGATTTCTCAACAGTTCAGGCAGACAGCCATATACAGTAATTTGCCATGATATTTACAGTACTATACATTATCAACATCAACAAGTGCTATTTTTGTGGAATACTAGGGGGTCCAGTTTATTTAGACTGTGATAAGTGTATGTGTGTGTGTGTGTGTGTGTGTGTGTGTGTGTGTGTGTGTGTGCGCGCCCGTGTGCGTGTGTGCATGTGCGCGTGTGTGTTGTGTGTATTTACTTGAACCCTGCAGATTAAATCTGCCTGGGAATGTCAAAGGAGGGCTCCTATTGGTTGGTGACAGGTATACTATACAATATTACGCATGAAGCGTTGAATCTTCATTGGAGGTTGATGACTTTCCCTACAGCCTCAACGGACAGATCACGTCTATCACCTTGCTATAATAACATAATGCTAATGATGTGTTTGAGGGAGACACTGTTTGAGGCCGTTGATCAATGTTGTCTGACCTCAGTGGAAGATCAAACAGGAAAGCCTGGGAATATTTTAAAGGCTTTATAGATAACTTTTCTATATAGATGAATCATAAAAAGACTGCCTACTATCTGAGATGTCTGAGGTTTGGTTCCCACCTCAAACAAGGCTCATGAGCCAAAAGTATTATGATGTGCTGTACCACGCGGTATCTCTGTGTCGGGAGTCATAAAACTGGAAAAACATTGGCTAAAACTCCAAAACATTGGCTCACAAGCCTTGTTAGCCATGTTTTATATTTAGGATTGGTCTACATAAAATGCTATCTAATGCATCTTTAATGGCTTTATTTACACATGAAGATGACATGCTCTCCCTTGACATGAGTAACAGTTTTAGCAAAGTGGAACTACAGGCTCTTCCAGTAGAACTTCTGTACAGGCTCTTCCTGGTTCTAGTCCTTGACAGATTCAGCATACCGTATGAAGTACAATAAGTATTGTACATATTGATTTGTTTTTAATGTTGGCAATTTTTATGTGATAAATCATTTCCTCTTGTGGTGGTGCACTTACTGATGCTAGATTGTAAGAAATGGTGCTTGTGGAGTATACTATTACAGGCCAGGCCTGCTGATGTCATTGTTTAACTCGTGAGCCAGTTGTTGCTGCAGTGTCCTGGGCTGATCCTCATCTCTCCCTGCTAGACATCGCTTGGCAGCACATTCGGTTATCTCCAGACTTGGCAGAGTCGGTCGAATCATGCCCCTCCTGTTGTGTAACAACCCCGACTGTTTTCACTACCCTAGGGCTCTTGCTCTGCATCTGCAGCAAGGTCCAAAAAGCCACTGCAGGTGTTCACGATAGACCGTGGTGTGGAAAATAATTTAAACTAATATATCGGCGGTTCTGATTCCTCTGGCTCTGCACACATAACAAGGCGCTTACTGTAGCCAGAACAAGCACCTCAACAGCTCTACATCTGCCTCCTTAAAAAAAGAGAGTACTCTGTAGAACTTATCCCTGTAGGGGTTCCAAGTGCTCTGGTCAGTTAGAACTGTTTGGGGTTCCAAACTGCAACTTTTAGAGGGTTCTTTATGGGGACCACGCTCTCTCTAACTCCCAAAAGGGTTCTAACTGACCTGAAAAGTGTTCTATCTGGAACTGTTCCACATACCACTCATGTAATAGAGTCTTCTCCATGCAAGGAAATTACCTTGTAAATACCCAGCCTTTACTGCAGGAGCTCTCAGGATGGCGGTGTCACTGTGTGTTGATGATTGAGATACTCTACACATGATGTCATATACACACCAGGACGAGAGTATAGGTGACACCAGGAGGAGAGATACCATCTTGGTGGGATGTCTTCTGAAGTCAATGTGCTTGATGATGACGCTTGATGACGCTCGTGTGTCGTGTGAATGATACCTACCCAGTATAAATGTGTTTATGACCAGTCCACAATGGGCTGATTCATGCTATTCATGCGAGTGTCACTGGTCATAAGCCAGAAATGCATCACGCATTCTCTCTAAAAATGGCCTCTACCCCAGGCTCCATGCAACCCTGTGAGAGAAAGCAACATTCAGTCAGGAATACTCCAAAATTTTATTTCGACCATTTATATACATGAAAATGGCTGTTTTTATTTATTTATTTATACCTAACTCATACAAGCAATACAGCAACACAGCAGCAATACAGTATGACTAGTACAACAAGACAAGCAGGTGCAAGGGGTGGCGGTGGGCCGCAAAAACCTAGTAAGGCAAAAGCATAGTATACTGTACATGAAGGCTACAGTTAGATCAGTGTGTGTGTGTGTGTGTGTGTGTGTGTGTGTGTGTGTGTGTGCGTACACTGCACAGTAGCCGCCATATTACCTAGGCAAAAAAAAGACAGTACTCTGTAGAACTTATCCCTGTAGGGGTTCCAAGTGCTCTGGTCAGTTAGAACTGTTTGGGGTTCCAAACTGCAACTTTTAGAGGGTTCTTTATGGGGACCACGCTCTTTCTAACCCCCAAAAGAACTTGACGTACCACACTTCAGGTCAATTGCGTGTGTCTCCACTTGCCATCTGGTGCTGCATTGAGTTTACCGTCTGAGGTAAGATATGCTCGCTTCACTGCATTTGTGTAAAGTGGCAGTGTTTATGCAGACAGTATTTTGTTCTGGGAGACCGTGGCAAGTGCTTTCATATATGCTGTAAAAATCATCATAATCAGACATTACACTCTCAAGACGGAACATATATTGCAATTTTGTACCCACATTCAAAAGTGCCTAATTCAGTGAAGAACAAGACATGCTTGTTTTGTGTTATTTTTAAGAACAGTTACAGTGAGTACATCTCCGGTTGAGGACAGTGGATCCAGTGAGTCGCCGCTGTCCCATACCACTCCAGTACGTTTCCAGCAGTTTGTCAGTCTGTGACATCAAGAGGTGTCGAAGAAAATTAGGCTACAATAATTTCAATATAAGATAATATATAGAATAAGTATAGCCAATGATAAAATAGCAGAGACTGGTCCATGGAAGGGGGGGGGGGGGTAATTTGACCCCTGTACATTAGTGCATGCATATTAATTTGACCCCTGTACGTAAGTGCGTGCATTTGCCCATCAGCCCACCACCAGGGAGCATTCAGCACAATACATTTTTCCAATTGCCAAGTACATTTTGCTTTGTACATAAAAAAAAAAAAATGCTTGGTCTCTCAGTAAAAATATAGTCTGTTCTACCCAGGGGCCTGTCTACTTTCTAAATCCACAGAGTTCAGAGGTGTTTAGTAGCTCTTTTGTAGTCTCATAAGACCATCCTGATCTAGCGAGCTCACATTCAGTTTCACTCCGCAGATCAGTCTGGCTTTCCCCCTATCTTGAACGGTTACTCTCAAAATTAAGTTTTGACTTTGTAAAGTGAGTCAATATTTTTCATTCAGTCCAAAAGGATCGATGGTATTCATCCCTCTCCTCTCTGCCCTCTGATGTTGGCCCAAAGCTTTGGACCAGTTTTTGTTTGTCTCCAAACCTTCTATTGAGTTCTCTAACCCATGTGTTCTAAATGTAGTTATACAACGGTTAGTTCTGGTTCTTGATTCTGATTGGCTGGAAGCCGTGTTAAAATACTTTTTATACAACGGTTAGTTCTGGTTCTTGATTCTGATTGGCTGGAAGCCGTGTTAAAATACTTTGTAACACACACCTGAGACCGCATATCATAACATTTTCAGTATTAATGCGCCTCCCATTTGATACAATACATTGTAGTTGTTGTTGTTGCTTGGCAACCCTTTTGTTAGGGGAACTATTTTGCTCGGCGGAATTGAGGGATGATGCTTCGTTTTGAATAAATGTTAATATTTTACATTGCTGTGTGTTTATTTTACACTAATAGCTGTAGTAACCGTTGTATAAAAGCAATAAACCACTTGAGGCCGTGTGTTATAGTGATTTTATAACCGCTAGGGGGCGTTGTTAGGCACGACGCGAATAAATAAAGGTTTGAATGAATGAATAAATGAATGAATGAATGAATGTGTTTTAAATGTTAGGATTCTCATAGGTTAGTATCAGGGTTAATTGTGGGTATCATTAGTTATAGTTGTTATACTGTATTCACAACATCTTATCTAGAAAGTTTGATCATAGATCAGAGATAGAGTATGGCTAGGTCACATATGTTTTCCAACCGTGACAATTTTAGTCATGCCTTTAGATGGGGAGTCTGTGAGGTTGAGTCAGACTGTAGAGCAGCTCTTTTATAGATAAGTTAAACAAATAACTGTATTCCTTCCTGCCACATACATTCATATTCTGTACAGACTGAATGGTCTTGGTTACCTTATGATTGATTAATTCCCTTTATAAATCATGAGGTTCCTTGTCTTGTGTAGTGAATGCAAGCATTGCTTGTTAATGGCTTCAGGCCAGTTGTTAATGGCTGTAATTGTTTGTCAAACTTGTGATGCTTGATTTCCTACCAGCATGCAAAGTTAGAGTGTACAATGAAAAAGGGGTCTTATCAGGAAGACAAAGTGTTGTGATTTATCACAAGACAAATGTCTTCTTTCTTATGCATTCACATGATATTCAAGTTCTCAACAACCAGACATCCTTAACATCCCATGTCTTTTAAGTCACCATTTCTTTGTAAGCTGGTGTATTTCTGAGAAAACCTAGAAGTAAACTGTTTTTTTCTCTCCTATATGCACTTGAAAGCAGTTTTGTCCCAGACAGTGACATTTAGCATAAGTTGAACATACTCTTGGGGAATGGTAACTTGGTTGCAGGCTGGGCCCTTCAGATGCAGGCTTTATGGCAAACGACGTGTGCGTAATAACTGTACACCACATTAACTGTACAGTTTGGGGTGGATCTTGTTTATCATACCAAGTGCTACAGTGAGATATTCAGTTTAAATGCTTCTTTTTTGTCAACTTCATAATAAACCATAAAACACAAACTTTATATCATCGGCATCCAATATTATTCAGCCTTTCTCTCCTCCTATATCTCTCTATGACAGACAGACATGGTCCCCCACCAACCTCTCCCTTGTGACATATACGATTCAACAAGCACGTCGAACAGAGGCTTTACATGAAAAAAAACACTAAAAAGAGGATCAAATATTTCGGCTAATGATACAAGAATAACAGTCAATCTGGAAACGATTGCAATCACATACCCACTGTCACATGTGTCACAAGAGGACAGCACAGCACAGTCTTTTCTGTATCATGGTGTGAGTCACAACAAACAGTAAATGTTTTTATGACTTCTCCCGGGTGTGAAGGGAGGTGGAGCCCAGGTGGAGCCTGTGTTGATTCACACCAACATCAATATTAATACGGTCTGCTTTCCAAAGAGAAGTCTGCTCCTGTTGTTTGACTGATGGCTCTCAGGGGACTGTGGTCGTACTATAGGAGGGTCTGAGGGACTCTGGGTATTCTAGTTTAGTCCTTGACTGGTACTATTCGCCTTATTCACCTGGCAGCCATATTGGTCAGTCTGGGGTGTGGAAGTGCCCGTTGACTTCAATGTTAAAAGTTCGCTGTAAAAACACCACTTCAAGAACTGAAATAGTCAAAATAACAGGCTGAATACACTATCGGGGTTACAAACTCATCATTACCAGACTCTGATTGTTTTTCACTGCCGTTGTTTTAGCGTTTGGAAATACATGGAGGTGAATGAGCCATAGTTAGCCGTCAGCTGCATTCACTTCGATGTATTTCCAAACGCGAAAACAACGGCAGTGAAAAACAATCGGAGTCTGGTAATTATTACAAATTACAAAAAGAGTTATTTTGACTATTTTGGTTCTTGAAGTGGTGTTTTTACAGCAAACTTTTAACATTGAAGACAACGGGCACTTCCGCATCCGCACCCCTCATTACATCAGACTGACCAATATGGCAGCTGAGGTGAATAAGGCGAATTGGAGGGTCTGAGGGACTCTGGGTGTTCTACTTTACTCCTTGACTGGTTTACTCCTAATACATCCATGGTTTACTCAGACCCACCGCTACTAGGGGACAGAAGGGGGCGGGTCTCAGTGGTTAGCTGGGTTCGCTACAGAGAACCTTACACAATCTCAGCTCAGAGGGGGGATCTTCTGCCAGGAGTCAGGGGACTTTTAAGCCTCTAGGCACAGGGGGGGGGGGGTTGAGGGAGAGAGACCAGAGGGTTAAGGCAATAAAGGAAGAAGCACTGCAAAATAAATATGGAGAGACAAAGGCAGAGCTGGTTTGGCTACTCAGGAATCAGCTGCAGTGTTTCTACAGTATACGTCAGTAAAACACAGGTCAAACATGATCATCCAATTTTCATCAATGTTCCTTGTGGAGTTCTAACACAGACCCTTCATACATTCACACATTTCATTGCCACTGCGGTCTTAGTGATAAAGCACAGGGCCGCGTTTCCAAGAGCCATCGTAGCGCTACATTCATCGTAAGATATGTCGTAAGCTCTCCCTCTAGGTGACACATCGTTTCCCAGAGCCTTCTTAGGCTAAAGTATACCTTGGCTAAGGAGGCTCTGGGAAACAGCTCTTCCCAAGGTACATCGTAAATCGACCTTACGATGTATTTTCTGAAGATAAGGTAAGCTCTCCCTTGACACGCTGTTTCCCAGAGCCTCCTTAGCCAAGGTATACCTTACCCAAGGGATACTTTCTTAAGGGCGGTCTGAACCCATCGTAAACTGTCCCTTAGCGATGCGCTCCGTTCATCCCATATAGTTTTAGCCCGATTAGAGCAAAATTATACTTTTAAAAAGGAGAGTTGCAATATAGGGCACATCTATCTACCCTACCTGCGCGGATTACATCATTAGTGTACAATAAATGTTATGTCAATTAACGATGAAAACAATGTTTTTGTAGCCTACATAACACATCATGGGAATGTTGTCTTTTAAAATTGTATTTAGCCAAATAAAATATAGGGACTATCCATAATATAAATTCAACACTTTCTTATGTAAAGGAGCAACATTTTCTTATGTAAAGGAGCAATTTGATGGCATGGCTTTTCTGGCTGTCTGTAGGCTACCCCACCACTATATAGGATACCGACAGATATTAGGCTAATTGATGAATCCAATGAGGCCTTCTAGACCCATAGTAGGGTATAGACACAGGTAATTAATTAATGTCCCCTTCTATTTAGTGTGTCACAGCCAACTCGTGCTTTGTGTATACATCATGGCTGCATTAAAACAATATTGTGTTTAATTCATGAGTAGCATATTCTGTCATGTAGGAAATTTCGAAATGCCTTTCAACATTACCTGACAGGATGCACTACCCATGAATTGAACATAACATAATGAGTGGTACTGTAGGTCATCCTGAGGATGTAGGCTAATATGCCAACTTTTCAGAACACCGGGTGAACAAAATCATTATCATAATTATCCATCATTATCATAATTTTTTTCCTGGGCTTTCAAGAAGTCCCAGACTATATTTCCCAATAAAATGCTCTTTATTTTATATTTTGTAGACTATAATGTATGAATTGGAACTATCACGAGGTCTTGCCTTGACTCTTAAATAGGCCTAGATTAGCAGATGATCTTTAGTAGGCATAGCTTCCTTTTTGTTAATATTAGATTGGGGTAAAATCAAAATGATTATGAGAATGCTTGAAAACATCATCAACAAGGGACAGCTCCACTAACGACGTACCTTACGATGTATCTTCAGACGCCCAGCCCACTAAGGGATAGTCTGGGAAACACTCGTAGGAAAAACTGTCCCTTCGCCAAGGTATACCTTAAGAACTGTCATAGATCGGCAAGGTACATCGTAACTGAGAAATGCGTCCCAGAGCAGTCAGCTGTTCATACTAAGTTCATACTAGGGGATTCCTCAGAGCACAAAGTATTTTTTGGGGTGCAGAGACAGACACCGCTGCCACTTGTTGCCGCGGCGGCGAGTCTACATGGCAGTGGAACGGTAGTTGGGGTCGGCGACACTGGAGCCCTCCGTCTTGACCACGGTGGTCTTGGAGGAGTTGTGCTGGGAACTGCGCCGTTCCTTCCTGCGGTACAGGCGCTCACGGTAGTTCTGGGCGAAGATGAGGAGCATGAGGGGGTTGATGCAGCTGTGGGAGTAGCTGAGGCAGATGCTGATGTTGTAGGCGTAGATGAAGGCGTTGGTGGGCGTGTTGTTGCTCAGGTTGATCACCTGGATCACGTGGTAGGGCGACCAGCAGACCAGGAACAGCGCGATGACCATGATGACCGTCTTGGTGGCCCGCTTGGCCCAGACCGACTGCTTCCGTTTCACCCGCCGGATGGAGCGGAACACGTGGTAGAGGGTGAGCGAGTAGAAGGTGATGATGACCAGGAGAGGCAGGATGAACCCCAGGATCGACTGGTACAGCGTGTACCAGTACATGTCCTCGGGCCCGTCCAGGAACATCATGCACATCTCCAGCTCGCGCTTGCGGAAAACCTTGGCGTATATCATGACGGGCACGGTGAGCAGGAAGCTGCCGACCCAAACCAGGATGTTGATGATGACGGTCCACTGGGTGGTCCTCTTCTCCGAGTTGGGGTGGACGATGGCGATGTACCTTGGAGGGAAAGATGCAGATCACAGCACTTGTCAAGAGACCAGGGTGTGTGGTATGTGTTTGTGTGTGTGTGTGTGTGTGTGTGTGTGTTTGTGTGTGTGTATGTGTGTTTGGGGAAGGAGTGGTGGTAGGATAGCGCTTTGATATCAGGATCACAAGATTGATTTCATTATGATGTTGGGAATAAAGCTTGGGAACATTGTTCTCTTGCTTTTCATCTTTTCTCTCTTTGACAACCTGAGAGAATGAAATCTGTCAGAGAGAACCTGGAGAGTAATCCTGTTGGAGATATAAACACAGGGAAATGTAATATCTCTTTAATTGTCTACATCAAGACAAACATCCACAGATTAGCACTCCTGTCTTAATAAATAAGGATACAAATAAAATATGCGTGATATGGTGTGTGTGCGTGCGTGTGTGTGAAGAGGGAAGGAGAGTACACACTGTGGTGCAACTCTGAGCCCTAATAATAATAATAATAATAATAATAATAATAATAATAATAATAATAATAATAATAATAATGATAATAATAATAATAATAATAATAATACATTTTATTTGTAATGCACTTTTCATCTAAAGAATCTCTACTAAAGAGTGCTACAGGTTTAAAAGCATAGCAGGCTCTGTGCTGCCCTCAGCTGGGTGGGGAGAGGCTCGGTCCCCCATGGTGCACAGCCCGGTGCTGGGGACCCGGAGGAGCACACTGCCCGAGGATCTAAGGGTACGGCTGGACGATTGTGGAGTGATGACTTCTTGTAGACAGAGAGGTGCATGCCTGTTGATGCATTTGTGGGTGAGCAGCAGGATTTTGTAGTTGATCCGGGATGAGACAGGGAGCCAGTGCAGTCAATGTGGAATGGGGTTTATAGTTTGTGCTTATATTTATGCCATGCCATGTCAACATGTTGGCATAAGCTGTAACACAATGCAGATGTGAGATTTAATCTCGTCTCCTGCTGAGATGATCCGCCTCATAAGAATACAGTAGGTGTTATGACTGGTATCTGCTGGGAGATTACATCGCGCAGACAGACATAGAACAGTCACCTGTTGTTTTTTTGTCTGTTGATGCTATAATGATTGTCCACCACCCAATGATATTGAGGGGGAGATAATTAGTTTGTCCCGTGTACTGTATGTCGATTCGTGTGTGCATGCGTTCGTCTGTCACACATGTACAGAGCACACCACCTGGGAGCACTCGCCACAATTCATTTTTTCCATTGCCAAGTACATATTGCTTTGTACTTAAAAACGTAAAAGTATAATCTAATTCTATCTACATCTATCTTCTACTCAGGAGCCTGTCTACTTTCTAAATCCACAGTTCAGAGCTTGAGCTAATTGCTCTTTTGGTGCTTGTTGTAAATGTTAGAATTATCATAGGTCATAGGTTAGTATCAGGGTTAGGTGCATTGTGGGTACAATTATTATTAGTTATACATTAGTAGTATACTGTAGTTGTTATATTGACAACATAGATCTGATGACTCTTGTCAATGTTAAGGTAGTTTGATCATGTTGGATAGATTAGAGACAGAGTATGGCTAGGTCATATACTGTATTGTAATGTATGTTTTCCAACCATTTCCGACATGTTAGACATGCCGTGAGGTGGGCATTCTGTGGTTTTTGATCACACAACAGCAGTGCAGCGCTCCCTATCCCAACTGAACTTTGGGCATGTACACAGACACTCACAGTTCTGATGTATGCTAAGGAGTCAAACTTTGCTTGATATGGGCCAGAAATTCAGAGTAGAAACTAAACACCTACAGTCCCTGAAAGGCTCATAGTTCATATTGTTCACCTAGCCCCCCAGATCCGTAGATATTGGTATTGAACTGGCCGACATAGAGAATGAATGGAGAAATCACTCCTGAGCCCAGCTGTCCCAACTCAATGGCAGTCAGCGGGCAGCTAAATGTACTTGAATGGTCTCTGTGTGGTGTGAGTGTATATATATATATATATATATATATATATATATATATATATATATATATATATACATACATACACACACACACATTTGCAACTTTTAAAATCAGACTCATTGCTCAATGTCCCTGACCGTTAGATTGTGGAATAGAGTGGGATATGCTCCTGAGTCTCAACTGAATGTAATTCAATGGGCGGTCCGGGTTCATTCCTATAGTGTTAGTATCGAGGTAATGTGCATTGTGGGTACAATTATCATTAGTTATAGTTGTTATATTTCACAACATAGATCAGATGAGTCTTATTTAGGTAGTTTGATCATGTTGGATAGATCAGAGATAGATATATGCGTCCAACCGTGACAGTTGTGCCGTTAAGGTGGGGAGTCGGTGGGATTTTGTTGTAGGATGCACTGACTGCAGTGCTCCATGTCTGCTGCCAATACTAGAGCTCAGAGGCTTGTGTTTGAGATGTAATGAGCATCTCTGAATAGCAGGAATGTTTTGAAGTCCAGCTCTGTATAGCTTCACTGAATCCTTTGATTCAGCTGCTAATGGTCAGACATTTCACAGACGCAGTAACGGCAGAATTGCATCTGCTTCGCATTGTCAGGACACAAGCAAAAACACATACTGGAGCATTTTGGCCAGACAACTGAGGAGAGTCATTTCGGCAATTTTCTGGATTTCCAGAATTTAAATAAATGTGTCCAGGGGCCTCACACAGCTCTGGGAGTTAAATACTATGATGTAACTTAATGTGATGTTGTAATCTGTTGATTGACCCCTGATTTTGTCCAGGTTTTGAAGATCTCACTTTTGAATTTAATTCATGTGATATGTAACATGGAAATGTTATTTATATTTATTGTGAATTATTGTTGTTGTTGGCTGTAGGCTACAATGTTACATCTAGCCACACCCACTCACTGATCCCTAATCAAGCTCACCTGAGCAGATTTCAGGGTGTGGCCAGCCTCTATATATATCTCACTGACATTAGTCTGTTTTTTAAAACCTCATGAAGGTCTAAGCACTGAAAGGTTGTTTTTTTCTTTCCTGTCTTCTAATAAAGAGTTTGCCAGTAAGGTCAGTGTTGCAGGATTTTCTCCACACCCAGATTGTCTATACTATCCTACGCACCTGACTGAAGTTTTTTTTTATAAGGTGTGCAACAGCCCTTTCACAGACTTTCAGTAAAATACCATGCAAATAACATGAATAACATTTGAATAACATATATTCAATCATGAAGAAAATATCACGTTTCCACTCCGTCATTACCACAAAGGAACATGTATCATGGGCTGACATGTTCACATGCATTTGGCTTGTTCTGAATATTGGCATTATAGTAATGTATAGTGTTCATGTTAGCTTTTTACTCCTGACAGTGAGATTCAATAAAATTAAAATTTCAACTGAGCAATTATTTTCTGTTTTTGAAAGTGTGATTGTCTTGTGTGTCTCCCTCTGTTCTCTTATATGCATTGACCTACAGTAAGAAGGGGATTACTACAGTTCTTATTTACTCCCTGTTAGCTTCATGTCAAGCTTCGTATCACTGCTACTGTATCTACAATATATATTGTTTGACTGAGACATTAAAGAACAACACAACTTTGGGGGAAATTATCTTATTTGCCATCTTCCCCAGAGTCAGATAAGAAGATACACAGCCTTCTCTTCTCAGTGTGCAGTAGTAGGCATTGAGATCCGTTAAAGCCGTTAGCCTAGGCTAATGTTTCAAATCCACTTCCAGTGATTGAGCTAAGCTAGGCTAACAGATCTAACAGGTCTCAATGCTTCCTACTGCACACACAAAGAGAAGGGTATGTATCCTCTAACTCTGGGGAACATGGTAAATAAGATAATTTCCCCCGCTAGTTGGCACATTCCCCTAATGTTAAACATATTAAATAAGAATCAATACGCTCTTTAGCAAAGGCCAAGAAGATTTATAACTGCAGATATATACCCACACTGCAAGCTTGGTTTGGCTAACAGATCCTTAAAGGTGTCATATTATGCTAATTTTCAACAATTTAATACAAGTCCTTGGGGTCCCCAAAACATGTCTTTGAGTATTTTTGCTGAAAATACCACTCAGAATAAGTGTTCTAGCATGCCTCTATACCCCTCTGTTGACCACGTGATCAGATTGAGCGGATTGAGTGCTTTCTTTCATATGCAGATGAGCTCAGCTAAGAGCAAGTCGGCAGGCTAGAGAACGAGGGCTGTTGACGGCACTATGCTACCTCAAATATAGCTAGCTAGCTTGGACCATCCACACTCGATGCCACTGTGACAAATTTTATTGTCCTCTCTCCCTGACTAAACGATAGCGTTAGTGCCCATGTTATTATCTCCACGGTTGCATGCTGTTATCTCTGGCTACATTCGCTAGCTACATTAGACACCACCAGGCTATATGACACCATTCGACTACAAGGTGTGGAGAAAAATCCCGCAACACTGACCTTACTGGCAAACTCTTTATTGGTATACAAAACAAAACAACGTTTCGGTGCTAGACCTTCATCAGGTTCAAAAGAGACTCATGTCAAACAAGATTTATATAAAGGCTGGCCACACCCTGAAACTTGCTCAGGTGACCATTCGACTACAAACAATAACAGCTAGATTCTGTTGGCCGAGGGGAATCCAATGATGTCCACTTCTTAACATTTGATCATTTTTAATGACCGCTCGATGAACTAGAAGTCTACCAATTTAATTCCCCTAACGTTACTCTAACATATGATGAGACGGGCATCCGGGTTGAGGCAAAAAGGGGAGTTTGTTCGTGTTAGCTAGCTAACGTTAGTACTATATGCAAACGAACACACAGCATAATTACTTACAGTTTCTGAATAATTTCCGTTGGTATTGCTTGATCATTCAGAAAGGGTTTATCTAAAAATCCTGCATTGTGCTGACCCAGGTTAGAAAAGCAATTGGGCAAAAAATGGCTAGCACACACTGCCAGTGTTTTGCCAATTTCAGCGGAAACGTTGTCATCAAAAATGAAATTTATCCACTCGGCTATGCTGTTCTTTGAGCTTGGGACATGATCTGTGCTGCTTAGTACATCCAAGAACAGAACATTTTCCGTGTGAAGACATTATGCTAGCTAGCGGGGTCCCTGAACTTGACGTAGAGTGACACAGGAGATTTGAATGGCTTGCAGGGACTGACTTTTTGTGCATGGCTGTAAGCCAGCGCACCTAGCATTTGTCCGGTTATCACTCCCTCCCTCCCTCCCTCCCTCCCTCCGGTCAATGTTGACCTGCATTTCTCTGTTGGCACCACAAGAGGCAGTAGTCCCAGCACACCAAAATAAAGAAGGACACCAAAATCAATCCGCCAATCTCAACTGCACAAGTAGAGTAGCGGTGAAAGCATTGGACTCCCACCTGGGAGATTGGGGTTCAAGACGTGATGGGGATGATTTTATGGGACTAAACCCCAAACCTCCACACGTTCATCCTTTCACTCCGACCTTTACCCCTGGCCTTATAGGTTGGATCCTGCCCTGTCAGAAGTTGAACTAATTGCAGCAAAATAGCTAAGGTTACAGGAATTATCAGTGCAACTGCTTTAGCCACTGACCGCTACCATTAATGTTATGGAAGCTGCTGCTATTTGTTGTGAGCTCATGAGCTAACTGGCTATCTCACTCTTATTGTGCTGGATTAGCATTGGAAGCATTGGAACTGATGTATCCAGGCGAGAAGACATATCTTAATTTATCAGATATTATTTAATATAATTTCAATACACAGCTATTTCAGTGGCATGACTAGCTTCCGTTCAACCAGTCCTGAACAGAAACAAGCCAGCCACGCACATAAGCCAGGCTCGACCTGGCCTGGTTTTCTAATGTTTTCATCTCGGCTGACCACAGCAAAATGACTGAGCTGTTTCACTTCATACTTTGTGTGTTAGTAGGCCCACCAGAGACTCAAATGTACATGCAAAAACAATGGAAAAGTTGGTTTTGCAAACGTGGACTCATTTAAAACAAGACCGCATCATCTGAACTACAGTATGAGTGGGTAGACAATAGTGCCATCAGGACCAAATTTATTCAGACATATAGAAAATTATAGAGTTCACATTCTCTCGCCACTGTATATTATGATGCATTTGTGTTACACTGGACTGTGTGAACTGTTATTATTATAATTTCTGTGTTTTTATCTGACTGCGATGCTCTGGAAAAAAAGGTTATTCTATTCTATTATTGGCAGCTCTCAGCTGACAAGGACCATGAGTTCACCAGAAATGACGGAGAAATTAACGTCAAGCCTTAATATAGGCCTGTGTCGCAGCACATGCTTTGTACTGTATGAATGGAAAGATTGTATTATCTCTCAGCCATATATGAAAATGCATCCATCTGACCCTCCAGTGAATGGTCAAATTTAACATCGACGCCGTGCGCTACAAGGTGACGCAACTGTTCAGGCAGGGCACTTGAGAGGCATATTGAGTTCCATCAGACTTTGCATTAGTTTGCACCTTGTTGACTGAAATGTGATAAACAATAAAGGATATCATGTGTGAAGGAGTATTGATTGATGAGTTCCCAGAGATGAGAAACAATGACATTCTGCCCAGGCTGTGGAGGAGCTGGGTTTGTAGTGCCCAGTTTAGTCATTTCCTAGCATTATAACTTCTGGCTGTCTGAATTAAATCACAGAAGCATCTCTTTGCAGAGATTTTAAGAGATGCATTCTCAGTTGCAGGCTTCATATTGGTCTCTACTGAGCAGAGAGTCTGGGTGGTGAGTCAACACTGCACAACTGCAGTATTACTTACTGCTATCTTCTGAGAGACTTTGAAGGATTTATTTGAAGAGAGGAAGGATATCCCTTACCCAAGTGTGTGTGTGTGTGTGCGTGCGTGCATGTGTGTGTTTTATGGGCATCTAAAAGGGTCGACAGTAAGATGTTCTCCCAGACACACAGGCACATTGTATGTCCTCAACGACGTTAGTGATGCCAATAAAACCATGTATCACCTGATCTCGAGTAAAATGAACCTGTCCTGGTCATTACAGCCTGCTAGATTAGTGTCTTAGTCTGTCCTCTCTCACTTAATTGAGCTATTGACCAAGCTGTCTTACTTACTTTTGGTTCCCACTTGAACCACTTCGGAAAAGCGACATTGTCCCCCAGCACATATTAGCCTACATCCAGCCTCTGAGTACTGTATGGCTGTAAGGTAAGCTATAACATCTCCAGGTGTGCTGTTTGAAAGACTAAACATTGTTAGATTAATATAAAAAGAAACTTAAAAAATCGTCCTATCTGAATGAAGCTTTTTAGTTATACATTCCACAGACAAAGCAATATAAATATATGCTAATGCCCCAGTTATGGCCATGGATTTCAGCCTGTCCTGACCGCTAGGTAGGTAGGCTATCAATAAAAAAACAATTAGGCCTATTTGAAGTGTAGCCCAAATAGCTGAATAATTAAGAGTAACCTAATGAAGCTTCACTGAGCCCACAAGCCACGTCATAGGATGTAGATAAATTGATGGACGTACCTGTCAATACAGAGGACAGTGACAATTCCCACAGTAGTGAACTGGTTGCTCACATCCACAACAACCACAGCTTTGCACATGAAGTTTCCAAAGACCCACTGTCTGTCTCTGACAAGTTGGTGGATGTTGAAGGGCATCACTAGCAAAAAAAGCATATCCGCAATGGCTAAATTCAACACATATATGTCTGATACCATTTTTTTCTTGCAGGTTGCTACCGCATAGATGACCAAACCATTGGCAATAACTCCAATTGAACAAAGAATGCCATAAATTGATGGGAAAATGTGCATAAAAGTTGCTATGTCGACAAAGCTGGCAAGCGAAGTTTTGTTCAAACATGACGAGTTTGTCAAGTTACTGATTTTATCGTCCTTGCAAAATATTTCCGTATCATTCATCTTGGGGTCTTCTGATGGTGTTCCTTTTAGCAAAATTAATATCGCATTGGTCAGAATTAGCCTACACACGCGCACCAGCACTAAGCAGACTAGACATCTCCAAACTTTGAGCAACAAATGGGCTCTCCAGCCTCTCCAGCAACAGTGTCTTTGGTCTATTCCGTGTTGAAATTAAAAATACATGTTAAAAAAAAACTGTGAAAAGTTAGAATGACATTATCTTGACTTGAGAAAGCAGCTTGAATGCTTGAGAAGAATGTCTGTTGAAGCGTATTATCAGCTCCCCTGCCGGGATGCGCGCGTGCGTCGAGTCAGTGAACATATTGAGAATCCGATCCCTCCCTTCTAATATCACTTGCAGTTATTTCACACTTGACTAAGTTTCATAAAACCCCAACAAAGGCTAAGTTTATATGCTCATTCCAATTCCAATTACTCAAAAACTACTTAACTTGTTAACTTTATGGTGTTTTATGTTGCAACTTGTCTGCACTGTGTGCTGCCTTCTGGGCCAGGTCTCTCTTGAAAATGACGTTATTTTTTATTTTTTTATTTCAACAAGACCAACCTGGTTGAATAAGGCTTAGATAAATAAATGCACAAAATGCACAAATGAATGTATACATGCATGAATAAACAAACAAACAAACAAATAAACAAATAAATAAATAAATAAATAAATAAATAAATAAATAAATAAATAAATAAATAAATAAATAAATAAATAAATAAATAAATAAATAAATAAATAAATAAATAAATAAATAAATAAATAAATAAATAAATAAATAAATAAATAAATAAATAAATAAATAGCAGGTCTTTGAGGAAACAGGCACTTGAGCCATGCCACGCGTGCAAATCACAACGGCAAACCCGGAGCACAACGTCAAGTTCAAAAAACACAACTGCAAAGTTCAAACACAACAGCAAAGTTAAAAAAACACAACAGCAAGACAGAAAACACAACTGCAAGTCAGAAACACAAATGCAACAGAATACACAACAGCAAGAGAGAAAACACAATCGCAAATTGGAAACCACGATTGCAACTCCTCAAAACACAACGACAATAATCAGAAATCACATTAGAAATTTGTCAACCGGAAAGGGATTTACTACTTGTTGAATCTGATTGGGCAGCTATAGTGTCAATAACAGTGGGAAATGTGCGGGAAGCAAATAGCCTCCTCGAATTAATTTAAAATGTTTATGACTGGGTTAAAGAATGGAACTATTTTTCTCCCACATGCAGGAACCTATCTTGCCTCCTGCAAGTCTGTTATCTTGCCTCCTGGCAGGCTGTTGTTGTAAATAAGATATTCTTCTTAAAGGAGTAGTAAAGGGAAAATGCATGTTATCCCTGTTTTAAGGTTACTTATGATCATATACAATGTTTCAGATCAAAACGTTGACAAAACTAGCACTTTTGATAAAGTCTGATAATTGCTCTACCACCGTTTTGGTGATACAATGGATGTGGGTGGGCACCTTGAAAAATTATTCAAAAACATGTTAAACTCTCGATTTCAAAGACAAGAAGCTCACCAAGGGTGTAATTGGTGTCCGTTGGTGTTCTGACATCAAATTCGCTGCAAAGTATGAATCCTGTAGGGTTTTATTGATCATTTTATGAAATCCATTGACTTGTATTGAAGCGACCGTTGTAGATGTGTAGATCAATCCGCAGAGGGGATTCAGGAAGCTGAACTACTTACGGTAGCTATTGTTATTGTTTATGTTGCTAGGCTACCTAGTTTGCGGAAGTTTACACACGTATGTGCTGCGACTAAATAGTTCTATGCTAAATATATTTTTAAAAAAAATCCTTTCCAGATTAACTAGAATCTTACTTTGTGGCTAATTATATGTCAGAACGCCAACTAACATCCCTCTGTTCTACAGCCTGATGTATTGGCCCAGAGCTAGGTTTCCTGAAGTGTTCCCTGTGTGCGCAGTCACCCGTGTGCAGGCACGCAGCCTGAGTGAGGTAGTTCACTTGGTTGATACCGTGTTCGCGACTGAGTTGTCTGACTCATCAGCTGCCCCAGTTCCATCTATGCCCACTTCACCTACCGCTGACACAAGTGCTCGTAGTCAGAGCATGCTCCCGAGTAAAAAACCTTGTGTCTGAGCCTACCCAGCTACCTATGACACGCAATAACCTGATTTCCTTTCAGAGGACAGATGTTGAGTTGGCCAAGTGTTGGGAGGCTGCTCGTGATTTAGACATGGATGAGGCTACGAATTAGGATGTAATCTATTTTGTAGAGAATGATCTCTGTTGTATATTGAAACAATATACAACAAAACAACTACTCGTCCTCTCTCTGTATATGAATGTTATCCTATCACCACCAAAGATATACTCAAAACATATCTTCATTAGTTTCGCTATTATTGCCATCTAGGTGTCACATAGACTAGCCAAGAGCCTGGCTATGCATCGTAACGTTACGTCTAATCAGCTGTTTTGTGCAAACTACTTAGAGGCCACTAGCCTACGGTCACTAGCTATAGATAAAAACTGTCCAATATTTGATATGACATGTGGTGGAAAAACTTTTTTTGGTGTTCTTTGGAATGAAGTTGAATGCCGAGCGCCAAAGATTAAAACAAAATTTATTAAAGGAATACCGGTACAAAGGATTCTCTCGTGAGAAGGTCCGTTCCTCAGAGCAAGAGTGAGGGAACGAGCCCCGAGACATCTCAGAAGTTAATACTTATAGGATACACATCATGTCAAAGGTCACACCCAGGAATACAAGAATACAAGTGTTATTAATGATACTGTCATGTGGGTATTTCTCACTTCCCCAAGAAGGAGAAGTATGCACCGACCCCGCCGGACACCAGAGGCCATAAATCAAGGAACAGTCAAGACTAAAACTGTACCCGAACAGGTCAAAGCCAGTTTCACATCCTTATCTGGTAACCCAGACACCAACCTCTCGCGAAGACACTGTCATTAGAATAGCATAGGAACATAGGAAAGCACATCTGGCAACCGTCCTAACAATAGGTCCCCTATTGTCCATAAGTGGGCCTTCCCTTCCTTAATGTTCCTAATCCATTTCCTCAGAGACATACACTGGTACTCTCTAGCATGTGCTCATCTCTACCTCTGGGGTGGGCATAGGGGGCATACCCTTACGGGCCTTTCCTGTAAGGGTTTCAGCACACAGAGTACACAGAGTATGCAGAGTACATTCTGTTCTTATACTGATATGATAGAAACTATGCAAAAACACAATTCCCCATTACAGACAATGACAATTAGCTAGCTAGCTAGCGCATCAGCAATCAATCAACCTTTATTTATCCAGGCAAGTAGTTAAGAAGAACTTCTTATTTACAACAACAGCCTGGCAGGAGACTGGCAGGAGGCAAGATAGGCTACCTCCTGCATGTGGGAGAAAAATAGTTCCATTCATGAACTTATCATTTCAAATTAATTTGAGTATTCGGTTCCTGCACATGTCCCACTGTTATTGACACTATAGCTGCCCAATCAGATTCAACAAGTAGTAAATCCCTTTCTGGTTGACAAATTTCTAATGTGATTTCTGATTATTCGTTGTTTTTGGGAGTTGCAATCGTGGTTTCCAATTTGCGATTGTGTTTTCTCTCTTGCTGTTGTGTATTCTGTCTTGCATTTGTGTTTCCGACTTGCAGTTGTGTTTTCTGACTTGCTGTTGTGTTTTTTAACTTTGCTGTTGTGTTAGAACTTTGCGGTTGTGTTTTTTGAACTTGACGTTGTGCTCCGGATTTGCCGTTGTGATTTGCAAGCGTTGGCCACCGTAGGTACTGGAGAGGCACCTAGCCATGGATGTATTAATAGAACCTAGCCCAACTTGAGCTGTGTTCGAAATCGCTCCCTATAATCCAACCTGGCATCCATGGCAGACTTCAGAATTCGACGTTTGTCCATCGCCTCCAAACGTAATTTCTAGACGGCATCATACAACTCCAAACGTAATTTCTAGACGGCATCATACAACATAACAGTTACAGGAGTCGCTCGGGCAGCGAGCATTGAGCAATTCCTCCAGGCGTGCGTGACCGTGCAGGGGTATTGCGATATGCGGAGCGCGCCAACTAAGCGCCGTCCGAGTAGCTCCACTCCTGGGTCCAGTTTCGTAAATTAGCCTGATCCCTGTGTCCACGTCTATCCCCTGTGTTGATGTGGATGGTGCTTGTGTACACTGTGAATAGCTAGCTAGGTAGCTAGCTTCCTAGCGTTAATACGAGCTAGCTAACTCTAGCTAGCTAATGCCAACAGTAGCTAATGCTAGCTAATAATAATGACAGTAAGAATGTGAGCTAGTTAAGAATAATGACAGTAAGAATGTGAGCTAGTTGGCTAGCTAGTAGGGGAGAGCCGGGTCAAAAGTCGCATTTTTTGGTTTGATCCCATTTACTCAGAAATTAATAAAGATAGAGATTCCACATTTATGACACACAACGTGCACAACCTTCACTATTATCAACTGTAATGTTTGTGCTAGGATATAAGAGTTTAACATAAATAGGGCGAGAACGGACTGAGCGCAATTCGACTTTTGTCCCTGCCGAGCGGGACAAAAGCCTCATATGAGAGGGGCAAAAGTCGCACTGCTGCAAAGTGTGCCCAATCTCTGTTTTTTGGGCATGTAATTCTCTTTACTTTCAACAAATGTATTATTAGACATAATATCAAGTAATCAATAGGTTCAAAATCCATAGAAATAACACAGGGTTAACAGCAATGTTTGGCTAAAGAGACAGCGTGTCGTTTTCCTCACCCTAACTCTTGGCATGCTGTCAATTAAATAAAAAATACATTGTAAATAAACATGGTTTTAGGCTATTGTGTTTATGTAGGCCTATAGGTTAAAGGTTAAATATGTAGTATGTGGATTATTTCCCCCATCTAGTATCTAAAGATAAGAACTGCAACAACACAACGTATTGGTTGCCAAAATGCCAGAGAATGCACTGTTTCAGTCATACTGTGATAAGATCTTTACTCCGAGAGGAACATAACATTACCCTAATCAGTAATCACAATCAAGTATTTCAGAGTGCCATGTAATAAGTTACGTTAGATGCTGTAGTGTGGAGATAACGTTAGGTCTGGCTATGCAGATTCCAAGAAAGATAACGATAGCTAGTTAGCTAGCTTACCGGTCTAGTAGCCATGTCACCATGAGACTTTATCCCATGAAACTCCATAAACTCCGTCCAACGAGCAAAGGCTGGCCCGATATTTATCTGACTTTTGCTCCTTCTTCGGTCACTGAGCTTTTAGGATTCGTATTGCACGGTTTGCCAGGGCTCAGGCGGAGAAGCAGGAAGACAAAACTCAACCATTTTACGAAACGTTTAGCTGAAAAGAGTGAGCGGAAGTGGACGGAAAAGGTGCTGTTTTATAGTCGCACACACACTTGATGCTAACCAACATCTATAATGCTGCTAATTCATGGAAGTATAACGTTTGCTGGCTACTGTTAATCTCACAGTGGTGAAGCTAGAATAGTACCTGGCAACCCAGCGTGCAGTACCAACGCTGTAATACTATTGGCTGGTATGATATCAACAGAGTGTCGTTGTCGGGCCTTCAAAATTTCATAATGTAATAATTTCAGACAAAATATCATTTCAAACGAGATCACTTTTGTCAAATTTGAACATTTATTATACAAGCGGCATAATACATGCATATGATTTTTTTTTTTGGCGGTGTGCTCTGTCCGGGGGGCCCCCTGCCTTCCACCGGCGTGGAGCGCGTTAGCAGGGGGAGGCAATCTAGGTGTTCCCCCCCTCTGGGCCAAGCCCTTGGCCCAGAGAGCCAGGAAGGGGGAACGGCATCTAGCCCCCTGCCTCAATGACGATCAGAGTGGGCCGTGATCGGGAAGACGCTCGGAGGTAACTCAGCCCACTAAGACCGTCAAAGAGTGCCACAGGAGGACTGCTGTACATTATAGTCCCTGGTCCCCACGGGCCGACGCTCGTGGGTTCCGCGGGAGATACAGCCTTGTGTCTTTGCTTCCATGGCGCCCGCCACGGAAAGCCACAGAGACCAGCTAGCGGCTACTCTGGCATCCACCGGCCGACGCTGGTGGAATACCTGCAAACTACCCCGGACAGAGAGCAACGATGACAACAGATGACATCGACATACGCAGGAGGAGCAGGGGAGGAGGTGGGGCGAGCATGCAATGCACAACCAGCAGTAAAGGCAAGCACGAACAATGACATGTTTCGACAGCTTAAATACATGCGCTCTAGTGAGCTGACCAATGCTATGACAGCTACAGTCAGCTGGTGCTGCGTTATGCGTGACTGATTAAGCTCTGCTGACCCCCCGGCCGTGACGTACGTGCCTCGGCTGAATTTGCGTCGGAGACTTCATTTCAGACGAGATCACTTTTGTCAAATTTGAACATTTATTATACAAGCGGCATAATACATGCATATTAAAAATTTTTTTGGCGGTGTGCTCTGTCCGGGGGGCCCCCTGCCTTCCACCGGCGTGGAGCGCGTTAGCAGGGGGAGGCAATCTAGGTGTTCCCCCCCTCTGGGCCAAGCCCTTGGCCCAGAGAGCCAGGAAGGGGGAACGGCATCTAGCCCCCTGCCTCAATGACGATCAGAGTGGGCCGCGAACGGGAAGACGCTCGGAGGTAACTCAGCCCACTAAGACCGTCAAAGAGTGCCACAGGAGGACGCTCGTGGGTTCCGCGGGAGATACAGCCTCGTGTCTCTGCTTCCATGGCGCCCGCCACGGAAAGCCACAGAGACCAGCTAGCGGCTACTCTGGCATCCACCGGCCGACGCTGGTGGAATACCTGCAAACTACCCCCCAAAGAACACACCAGCAACTCCGCGGCCCGCATGCGCAGAAGGGTTGACGGAGAGCGCTCTGACTGATGAGCCAGACAACATTTAATAGTGCACCAGCCACATGACCACCTGAATACGCAGTACCCCCCCAACCCAATGTCACAGTCCACTCATAGCTCTCTGGGCATCCAGAATGTCCTGGACTCCGGGCCGTAGGTAGCGTTCATAAGCAGATGAGGACCATCGGCCCATGGACTTCAGGGTAGACACCGGGGCGATGGCGGCGGCGGTGGTTGCCGCTCCTATACGGAGGGAGTGTGCAGTGTACCGGTCCGGTGGGAGCCCGCACGCCTGGCAGAGGGTGCGGAGTCTGGCGGCAAACCAGGCTCCGGTCATGGGCTTTGCCTCTCTTGTTATGAAGAGGGGCTCCTCCTCACCGGCCTGGGGTCTGCTCGTCAGGTAGGAGCTCATGGAGGACAGAGGACAAAACAAGGTGTTATTGCCTGATAAATAAACGGTCACGCCGGCACCAGCTCTGTCCGCCTTTGAATGCTTCAGGTGCAGGACGAAATAGCGCGCGTGTAACGTAACATCTGCCCGAGTGAGGTCGTGCGCCGGGTTGAATGACGATGTGCGTGTAGAATATTCACCGACCCTAAGGAACCCATAGAAAGCCGTGAGAATGATTGTTTCCAACATTAAATCCGAGTGACTATCAAAACACCCCTGCCTCAACCGTGCGATTAACCTATGAACGAGTGAAGGAGTGAAGGGAAGACGTTTATCTTTGCCTTGGGGATGCTCTTTCGCGATGCCATTAAGAAGGAGCTGGATGGATGGGTTCCCCAGCAGAGAAACGGTGGAGGGGTCCAGGCATCGCATGTGAAATTGAACACCTGCAACAACACTCTTAACCGACTGAGGCCGCAGCCGCCTAGACTTGACACAATGAACTATGAATGCAGATATTATAGAAATATTCACAGGCATGACGTTGCATTGAATGTGGAGCAGAACGTAGTGAAGTGAGACCATGCAGAGTCGTATTGTTTTAATGTGGTCTTGGCTAGACCGGCCCTCATGTATCGGGAGGCGGATGACAGGAGGGGCATCAGGGCTTCATTCAGTCCAGGACCGTCTGCCGGAAAGGAGGGCAGACCAGGCCGGACGGGGCCGCATCCGGGCATAAACTGCGGAACTTCTGCAAATTAAACCGGGACAGCGAGTCAGCGATTTTATTGTCGAGGCCGGGGATGTGCACGGCGCGGAAAACGAAGTTCCCCTGCACGGACAGCCATGTGAGGCGGCGTATGAATTTGTTGATGAACGGAACGTTCGAACGGCCATTGTTAATTATGGTTACTGTGGCCTCGTTGTCGCAGAAGAATAAAATACGTTTTCTAGACCACTGAGGTCACCACAATATGGTAGCGACTACGATGGGATACAGCTCCATGAGCGCCGTGGAGCTGGCTTGGTTAGTTTGTGAGGTCAGTTCAGTAGGCCAAGCGCTAGAAAACCAGTTAATACTGAATATACCCCCAAAACCCACCGAAGGCGCAGCATCAGTAAACAGCCGGAGGGATGCCAAAGAGTCATAGCCGTCGTTATAGAAAAAAGAAACGCCGTTCCAACCGTCGCACAACTGGGACCAAAACCGGAGGTCCGAACGACAGCCCTCGTCTAAGCAGACCGGGTCCTGCAACCGCACGACGGACCG
Source organism: Borostomias antarcticus (assembly GCF_949987555.1). NCBI lineage: Eukaryota > Metazoa > Chordata > Actinopteri > Stomiiformes > Stomiidae > Borostomias > Borostomias antarcticus. The sequence goes on along the minus strand of NC_140247.1, from coordinate 5,631,176 downwards.
GGCCAGCTCGAGCAGCCGGGAAACGAATGAGCGGCCCTGCGGGATGACGCGCATCGCGAAGTTCAGATGCCCGAGTAGTGAGAGCAACTCCCGCTTAGTGATAATCAAACGCTCGCGCGCTTCACGCATGACGCACCGAACCCGATCCAGCTTATCGAGGGGCAGAGATGCTTGCATTTTCACGCTATCCAGGAGGATGCCGAGAAACTCGAGCTGCGTGAGCGGGCCGATAGTCTTCTCGTCGGACAGAGGGACGCTCAGCTGGGAGAAAACGCCACGCAGGGCCGTGATACAGTGGCCCGGGTCGGCAGAGGGATAATCGACAAGCAGAAAATCGTCCAGCAGGTGGACAACGAACGGTAGACGGCAGTTATTCAGCAGGATCCAGCACAACGCCTTAGCGAGCGAGTCGAAAATCTTGGGGCTGCTCCGACAGCCAAAAGCCAGCCGAACCGAAAAATACATCAGGCCGCGCCACCGGACGCCGAACAAATGCCACTGCGACGGATGGAGGGGCATCACTTTGAACGCGTCCGTGATGTCTGCCTTAGACAGCCACGCACCCCGACCGGCCGCTGTAATTAGCTTAATCGCGTGATCGACCGACGCGTAGCAGAGGGAAAAAGAAGGCAGGGGTATCAGGCTGTTAACGCTGGGAACCACGTCGTCGTGGGGGGCAGAAAGGTCGATAATCAACCGCTTTTTACCCGAGTACTTACGAGTCGCAACGCCGATTGGACTAAAGCGCGCGATAGAAAACGGAGACGAGAAATGGCGGCTAACCAGCGCCAAGTCCAGCACTGACCAGTCCAGTCGCTGGTTGAAGCGCTGAAGGAACATCGCAGCTTTCGACGAGAACGAGCGATGGTACTTGTAAAACAGCGTACCCCCATAACACATGCATAAATCGGCCAATACAGAGAGATACGTGTCGAGCTCCGCCCGCCGATCAGGGTACACCTCGCACAAAATATCCCTGTAAACCCCGAAAGCAATGACGAACTCGGGGAACGTGAGGGACCGAGACAACCGGGGGTCACTGTCCTTCAGAGTCACGGACACGTCCCCGCAATCGACCACCCGCCTGTCGACAGTCTCAGAGATGAGAAGGATCCTCACTAAATTGACGTCGTTACCTGCGAGGATCTGGCTGCGCAGCGAGGGAGACACGGCGGCAGCCGGAGGGAAGAACGGGACTCCCATGGCAACGGGAACAGCAGTTCCTAGCAATCTCAGGGGAAGGAAGAAACCCTGGTCGGCCACGGGACCGGCACCCGCCGAGGCAGCAGTCACGGGCAGCGGAGGCACGGGCGGGGCAGCAACGGCAGCAGCAGGCAGCGCCGGACGAGCCGCCGGCAACGGGCGGGATTCCAGGGCCAGGATCCGAGAATCCATCGAAGTCAGCGAAGACTGGATAGCCAGCATAGCCGACAGCACCGGATCGGCCGCGGGCCCAGCCAGGCCAGCGGGAACAGCGGTCGGCGGCACCGGCGCGGACCCTCTCGAAGGCGCAGGCGGAGAATCCGAGGACAACGCGGGATAACCCTCCGGATCCCGGGAGTTCTTCCTCTTCTGAGTGGCCTTCCTGGGCACGGAGGCGGGGGCGGGGTCATCGACCGTGAACAAAAGCGCGAGCAGCTGCTCCCGGGAAGCACCCCCGGGAACGAAGACACCATTACGAAATAGAACCTCCAGCACAGTAGTCAGAGGCCAGTCCTCCGCGCCAGGAAAGAGCGAGGGCCGGCCGGCTAGCCGACGGCTCCGGCGGACGCCTGCGGACGCGCCCCCGGACGGGCCCACGTCCGGGAGGGACTCAACGTCGGAATCCGGTCGACCAACGACCCCGCCGAACGAATCCCCAAAACCACGGACCGGAGAAGACATCGCGGGCAGAAAGGTAAGGCAAGCACAAAACACGGAAACACAGCCGAAACAGAGCAAAGAACGAGCGAAGGGCATAGAGCAGCAACAGCGAGCATGCAATGCACAACCAGCAGTAAAGGCAAGCGCGAACAATGACATTTTTTGACAGCTTAAATACATGCGCTCTAGTGAGCTTACCAATGCTAGGACAGCTACAGTCAGCTGGTGCTGCGTCATGCGTGACTGATTAACCTCTGCTGACCCCCCGGCCGTGACGTACGTGCCTCGGCTGAATTTGCGTCGGAGACTTCATTTTTTATGGAAAAGCAATACTTTTACTCTGCAGCCTTCGCAAAGCCCTATGGATGTATTATTTTAGATTTTTTTATTATTTTAATCCACATATTACATATTAAACCTTTAAGCTATGTGTGTTTATAACGTCATTGTAAATGAAAGTAGCCTAGCTAATAATCCAAGACTGGAACCAAGGGGTTTGACAATTTTACGAGGCTAAATAATTTGTCTTGACTGCATTTAAGATTTCTTTCACATTAAAACTGCATACAAAGTTGGCCAATAGCATTAGAAAGATCTCTTCGAGACCTGTTCATTCTGCCCAAATGTTACTCGCGCACCCCTCTGATTCTAAGCCATCACAATGCGACTTCTGTGCCTCTACGGGATGAGATTTTTGTCCCGCCACGGTCTCCTGTCATTCCTCCTTGGCTTGCAGGCACGACTTGCTCGCACGAAACTTGAAACCTATGCTATCATGTAGCCAGTAGATGTAGCCTGTATCATGTAGCCTGTTTTAGTTGCAAACTAAAACAAGTGAACACAATTTTATAATCGAAAAATGCTTATGAGACCATTATTTTACTTACATGGGGCAAAAGTCTGGCAAGTGAGACCAGGCTGCCTAGCCTACTGTATTTTTCAGTGAGTATACTACAGAATATTTTATTAGTTCAAAAACAACAGACATATATATATCCATAGATAGAACCATTCATAGCAACAGAATAACCCTAAGTTCCAAATAAAACGTTGAGGTTCCAGATGGAACCATTTCTCAGTTACGAAATATGTGGTTTGGAACCTTTAATGGTTCTTTCTGACCTAAAAAGGATTCCTTACAGACCAAAAAAGATTATATTTGGAAGGGTTCTTATATTGTTAGCAACGTTTTTTAGTGCATAGCAGTTTAGATAGGAGCAATTTCCTTTCAGTCATAAAAGCTCACTCTCTCTTTCTTAGGAGAATAGTATGATACAATTATCACAATTTTATCAAATTGCAAATGTCACACCTCTCTGTTTATGGCCTGATGGACGTCTGGGCAGACTATGTACAGCATATATCTAAATACAAGGTTTTGAGAATAGCAGCACAGTGGAGTGTTGGCTATAATCACTGCTCAGATGATGTTGTTGCAGGACTTTCATGCAGCTTAATGACTCAGAGGCATTTGGAGAACAGAGGGAGTAGTGAAACATTGCTTGTGGAAGGGGAGTGCCACTGAGACGTGTGCTCTTCTCAAATGTGAAATCATACTCAGGGTCTTGATAACCACACAAATCTTGAGATTTGCTCTTAAAGGACAATGCTCGTTTTTGACAACCTGGACCTTATTTACGACATATTATAAGACGTTTGACTCACCGAGATCACTTTGGTGTAGTTCGGAGGCCTGTAGAAGAAATGTAAAATCCAGCGCGAGCCAGTATATCCATGTAATGGCGGTGATCGGGGCAACGAGAATGCAGCTTCTAAAAATCTATTTTCTGCCGCGAAACGGTTGTTTTCATCAATCTGTCTGGATGAATCGCTAGTTGTGGTTACATAGAGAGCATAGGCCTGTTGTGGTATTTCCCATGCCTCTGTAATATGATCTTTAGAAACGTCGTTTGACACGAAATAGCTTCCTTACTTGCTCCAGCACGCATGCGCACAGCGTGCGGGAGCAACGATTGCGCGCTGTGCGCATAAGTGCTGGAGCAAGTGAGGAAGCTATTTCGTTTCAAAAGACGTTTCTAAAGATCATGGCATGTGAAAACCACAACAGTTATGCTCTATGTAAGCACAACTAGCGATCCATCCAGACAGATTGATGAAAACAACCGTTTCGCGGCAGAAAATAGATTTTTAGAAGCTGCATTCCCGTTGCCCCGATCACCGCCATTACATGGATATACTGGCTCGCGCTGGATTTTACATTTCTTCTACAGGCCTCCGAATTACACCAAAGTGATCTCGGTGAGTCAAACGTCTTATAATATGTCGTAAATAAGGTCCAGGTTGTCAAAAACGAGCATTGTCCTTTAAATAGTCAACAGGGCCCATCACTTATGTTTTCAACTCTTATTGCCAACATCATTACAGTATATTTTCATATGCAAAGGAAAAGCTTATAGTTAGGGTGTGTGCATTGGTTTCAGGTAGGGTTTAACAGTATAGCAAGGCTTATAGATAATGATTCTAACTGAAGTCTGTGTTTATAGCAAAAGAGGAAGTCATATTTTCTGTCATAAAATGCTCCTCTCCATCTTCACTGTCTGTGTGAATAGGATTGCTTTCTTATGAGTCACAGACTTGTTGATTAAGATTCAGACAGTTGATTAAGCTACTGTGCAAATCATTAACATGCTCTGTAGGCGTAGGCACTGAATTACAAGCTGATGTTTATTTTATTTTTTTATTTAACCTTTATTTAACCAGATAAAAGCATTGAGATAAAATCTCTTTTACAATACTGACCTGGCCAAGAAGGCAGCAAAGTTTCACATAGAAAGACACAAGGACATATAAAATACAGAGAACAACACAACTAAATATACAAAAGGCGTAGACCACGTGGGAACAATAAGAAATTAAGATATATTACTACATGAGCAGCTGGTGGTAAGGACTTCTGATAGTTTCAGTTTAAAGCTGGCTAAAGGAATAAGTGCCATCAGTTTGAGGCTTGACTGAAGGTCATTCCAAGACCAAGGACCAGAATAAAAAAGGCTCCTTTTTCCAGCCTCAGTCCGCACAGCAGGTACCTGGAACCGTATCCAGGCACTGGATCTGAGGTTGTAAGAGTCACAAACTGGTACAAAATTGGAACATATGTACCGAGGGAGCTTGCCTAAAATGGCCTTATACAATAAAATAAACCAGTGTTGCATCCTGCGCATAGTAAGTGAGGGCCACCCAGTTAGGCTATACAGTGTGCAATGATGAGTCCTATAAGGTGCATTTGATATATATCTCAGTGCAGCATGGTAGAGTGGGTCAAGTTTGGCCAAAACAGTGGGACAGGCAAATCTATAGATGGTATCGCCGTAATCAAGCTGGGACAGGAATAAGCCAGAGACCAACCTTTTACGAGAAGATGTTGAAAAACAAGCTTTAAGTCTGTAAAGGAAGCCAAGAGATGTCTGTGATTAATGTTGCCTTAAAGGAGTAGTAAAGGGAAAATGCATGTTTAGCCCTGTTTTAAGGTTACTTATGATCATATACAATGATTCAGATCAAAACGTTGACAAAACTAGCATTTTCGAGAAAGTTGACAATTGCTCTATGTCATGAAAAGGGTTCAAAACCAACTTCTTCCAATGATGACAATGTCGCAAGGTGCAAGGGTGTTTATTGCAGTGCTCCAACAGGACAAAACAACTGCTGAGCTAGGCTAACCGCATGGTATAGCCTAGCCCTCCCAGTCAAAAAAAGAACCCCCCTCAGGTCTGCAGTGAGGCTGCTTAAATACTACACGCCCCTCCCACCAGACTCTACCATCTGTACTACACAACAGATTTTACACATCAAGCATACCAAATGAAACAATCTAATAAGCATAGAAATAACTACTGCAGTTGGCCCCGCCCACCCCGATCTCCATATAAGCATCCTCCCCCCTCTGCTCTGGTTTGCTCTGGCCACTCGTCTATAGGACCTCACCCAGCAAGTCTGTCTGGAGACAGAGAGAAGCGTGAGACAACCAAACACAACCAACACAGAACATAACATAATACAAAATGTTGATATCCTGGTGCATGAGTGATTTGTGAACTACCCAAATGGAAATGCTTTAAGTGAAATGTTAAAGAAATGTTTGCTAGGCTAACACTGCTATGTGTGCACCCATAGAGAGTCAGCTAGCTGTGTGGGGGAGGGGAATGTGTTTGGTGTGAATGTGTGTATGATCAGCCACGGCCTGCCACCAGTGACGGCCTCTCCGTCACACTCTACCACCGTTTTGGTCATACAATGGATGTGGATGGGCTGAGAATATTTACACGCTTTTCGGATCTATCAAACAAAGCGTACACGCTGCTGCGCCGATTTCTCAATGATAAATCCCATGGTGTCCTAGAAGAGTGCGAACGGGAACGCGCCTCATGTTCCGCCCTCTACACGCCCAAATTCAAACATATATGGTGCAAACTGTTGAATCTCTTTGTCTTTTATTATTGTCCTTGATTAGCTCTGCGTTGTGTTTTCTCGTTTCCAATAAAAGACGGACCCCCAATCTCCTCTATACCACACAGTCCAGTGTCTCCTCTCTCAGGTGTTCCAAATGAATCTCTCCAACACGGGATTTGAGTATAAGCAAAAGCGGTTTATTCCAGAAGGTATAACATACAAAAGAACATGGCAATGTCTAATGTACAGATGACCTGTCTGGATGCTGGCTGAACCCAAATCGAAGCACATGCAAACTGAATAGTGGTTTTAACCTTTGGAGAAGGGGGGGGTGTCCCACACCCCCCTCCTTCTAGACAAAGCTGTCTCTCTCTCTCTCTCCTAGTACGGCCTTGTACTGAAGATAAGATGAGGCCCCTGATGCCCCAGTATCTAAACAGTCGGTGTTTGTAAATCAGAGAGAGAATGTCACCCTTGGCCTAGGTAACATGTAAATCACATGAGAGAATGTCACCCTTGGCCTAGGTACCATGTGGATCTATCTCGGTGGAGACACATCCTCTACCTAGAACCCCCCTTGAGTATCAACGTGACCCCCTGGCGTGACCTCCTTCTCCTAGTACCCTCGCACGGGCAAACAGGAGACACACACAACTAATTGGAAACAGCTTACGAATGTTCAGATTAACATTTCTTGATGACAGCCAGCTCCATACATTTTCATCAAAACCATGACAATACACAACGTGGTTCACCGGAAGGAACCGACAAAAACGTTAGCGTGGAGCAAAGGCAAGACAGTTACATTTATGGAAAAGCGCGGAAAGAAGATAAACTTTTTCGGAGACGGAGGTGCATGTGCTTGTTGGTGAGGTACACGCTAGGAAAAAAATCCTCTTCGGAAGGTATTTGTACTAGCCTACCTTTGTCTGTCATTGCCCTTGAGGACGCCAATAGCGCGCTCGACTACGCTGCGTGTCCGGGCATGTACCTCGTTGAACTGGGTTTCCTGCTCATTCTGAGGGTCCGGGAAGGGAACCAGCAGCCACTCCCTCAGGTGGTAGCCACTGTCGCTTGTAGGTCACAAAATCATCACTCTTGACTGGTTCTCATTCTTATCAGCTTTGAATATGTATCTTGGCAAACATAACACAGGATGATGTACAAGGAGGGGACAGATACAGTACCTAGTGATAGTACTATTGGTTGCTAGTAAAAAGAGGGCTTGGTATAAGGTGGAACCCCCAACCAAGGAGAAGTGGCTGGGTGTTGTGGAGGAGATTTATGTTATGGAGAAGTTCACACATGCATTGAGGATGCAGGAAGGAAAGTTTGAAGGGAGATGGGAAAAATGGATGGATTATAGAAGGAAGTGTGATGATACCACTAATATTGAAATTGTAATATTTGAGTAAGAGAAAAGAGCTGCATTGTGACTTGATGGAAGTACCCATAAGCTGTTAGTGGTAGTTTTTATTATATTTTTTGTTTTATTGTATTGTCGTTGTATGTATGGAAAATGCAAATAAAGATTAAAGTTTATCAAAAAAAGATTATGTATCTTGGCATATGCACTCACCAACAAGCCAGCCGTCACGCGCAGCGCCTGCCTCCAGTCTAGCCCCTACCCTGCTGTGTGCAAGGATGAATGAGTCGTGTGTGGAGCCAGGCCACCATGTGAGCATGTCGGTGTCACATATTTGGGTATTTATAGTGTGCACATGTACGCCTGAAATCGCGGAAAAAGAGGTGTAAAAAAAGGCGTACCACAATGATAAATGAGGCCCCTGTCTAGGCTACCGATGTTTTACAGCTACGTTAGCAACGAGTGTCGTGTTTTTGCAGTCTGCAGATTAACTAGCCAAGTTAAGATAGCTAGCTAATGTTAGCTAGTGCCAAAAACTGACCATTGTCATTGTCAGAACAGCCGTTTAAAGCCTGCACTCTAGCCCAAAAAGTTAAACTTTTTTCAACTGCAAAAAAAGCCTAGAGCTCATGGCGCTGTAGCGCTAAAAAGCCCTTGAGACACAGCTCTCGTCTCAATAGCGCCCTAGAGCTCATTACCCATTGTAAACAACTAGAAAACAGCGCCAGCTCTAAAATACAGCTCCCTGGTGGACATGCACCCTTATATTCCTACCTTCAGATGAATGATACAGATTAGATGTAACTCTAAACAATCTGGAGCTCAAGGCTCTCAAGACAGTGGAGATGCCTGTAGACTCTAGGAAGAAACCAGCCACCCCACACATGAGGACACACACACATGCACACACACACACACCTTAGTATTCTAAATAATCTGGGGATGAGTCTCGCCACACACAGTCTTCACTGGTGAGGGCAGGTGGTTGGAGAGGGGTACACTGTCCACGACCAGCTCTGACCTGAGGGGGCGGAGTCTCCCCACCACGCCAATATCCACGCCACGGAACTCACAATTCAGCCCCTGAGTGGGCTAGAGACACACGGCCTTCGTCGGTGGGTGCATGGAGATTGCCCTGAGGTGATTGCACTGCCCCCGACCTGAGGGGTTGGAGTCTCACCACCACGCCACGGGCCCCACAACTCAGCCCCTGAGTGGGCTAGAGACACACGGTCTTCACCGGTGGGGGCGGGTAGGTGGCCCGGAGAGGGGTACACTGTCCCCGACCGGCTCTGACCTGAAGGGGAGGAGTCTCATCACCACGCTACTATCCACGCCACGGACCCCACAATTAATCCCCTGGGGGGGCTAGAGACACACGGTCTTTGCCGGTGGGTGCATGGAGATTGCCCGGTCCATAGTATTACTAGCAGTAGCTGTTACATACAGCTGCAGCAGCTAGCCCACCTCATTTTCTCCAGGAAATGTACTTTCTAGTTGTCCTTATTGTTTCATTCTTATATTTTGTACCTAGTTTTGGAGATGTGTTGTTTTTAATCTTAGCACTTTCACATTTTAATATGTAGCACTTTGAGATTTTCTTGAATGTAAAGTGCAATACAAATGAAATTTATTATTATTATTATTATTATTATTATTATTGATCTTTCCCAGTACTCGTTTGACAGTATGGTTGATTTACTACAAGGTGAAAACAGTTCAAATCAGTATATAATCAGAACTCTGTGGTTCTAATAGTGGTGTAATCTAGATGTGTGACATCTTACATCACAGGGTTAGAGTGTGAATGGAGTGGGAGCTAGGGAGTTAGAGAGTGGTTAGGAGTGAGTGGTTGGTTGTTAGAGTGTGGAAAATAAACATTGTTACTTTTCACTACATGGCCGTCTAGTTATTTGAAGGACCCAACACGACACTGATGATCAGTTAGTCTACTTAAAATTTGTCTGGTATCATACTGTGGAAGTGACCTTCTAATTCATAGTTATTTAGCCACAGACAAAGCACCATTTGAGTTTTACAATAATTATCTGTTCTCCTTGATGTCTCTGAACAATCATAACGTTACTGATTAGACAGAATCTGGGTAAATAATATGAAACAGTATCACTGATTCAATAATTGAAACTAGATTATAGCATGAGTAATGATTCAAATAACTTTATTTTCTCACAGTTACAGTTAACCGCAGTGGGAGCTGAACAAAATGGCCATAAAAATAGTGCATAGGTCAAAGAAAGGAGTCAAACAATCTGAACAAGCTGGTGCGGAGGGCCATCTCTGTTGTGGGACAACAGGATACTGGACAGCCTGAGTCTGTGGTGGAGAGGAGGATGAGGGACAAACTGAAGTCTACTCTAGACCACCCCTCCCATCCCCTCTATGACGAGCTGTGATAAATGGGGAGAACCTTCAGCCACAGGCTCCTCCCACCCAGGTGCAAAATGAAGCAGTTCAGAAGCTGCTTTGTGCCAGCAGCCATCAGACAGGATAACAGTGCCTGAGCGTTATACTACAGTAGATATATGTACTACTAGATATATCGTATATGTATATATGTGTATTACTAGATATATCTATATGGCCTGTACTGTATGTATATATGTGCTATAAGTCATTATTTAATCAAGCACCTAAATGCATATCAGATATGCTTTTAAAATATACACCTAGTAGGTCCCTCAGGTACCTATCCATCATCCATCTACAGGTATCTATCTATCTATGTATCTATCTATGTATCTATCTATGTATCTATCTATCTATCTATCTATCTATCTATCTATCTATCTATCTACCTATCTATCTATCTACACAAAAAGAGTGAGAGATATGAGATAAAACAAGCTCATTAAAAGCCCATTCGTGGGTGGGTGTTAGGATTAGCCCGGTTAGCAGCTGGATTTAAAGCAAAGAGGCGGTGGTATGATGCAACCAAAAAGATGTTTTATTCACCCACAAAAACAACATGAGCCTTATATACCCTGCCACAGGTAATTAGCCTGGATGCTACCATCTATAGGGTTGTACAAATACCATTCCCCAAATTAAACATACTGTCACTGTCACAAATACATAATCCAATATATATATATATATATGTATATATATATATATATATATATATATATATATATATATATATATATATATATAACATAAACAATATACATATACATTAAGTTCACGATGACACAACACCCCAATGATACAGTGAACAACACAATGAGCAGGCTAGCACTGTAGTCTATTTCGTTTCTGGTTGTAAGGAAGAAGACTCAGATCTGTCGATGCCAGTTTCAATACTTTTATTGAATCTCTGGCATCAAAAATCACACTGCAGTTGTGATGAGTTCACACGCCAATGGTCTAGGATGAACTAACTTAACACAGCGCATCGCTCTTGGTTTTACAAAAAGAGGTGTTACCCAAAATTGTCCTGTTCTTCGTTACCTTTTCTAAAGTTAGACAATGGCTCAGTTCAACAGATCCTATGTGCCATGTCTGTGTGACGGTGTGTGTGGTTGTGAGTTCCCTTTGAAAATCAGCGCTCTGCTGTGAGACACCTAATCCTATAGTCAGAGACTTGACGCCTAGTGAATATATGGATTTTACTAAAAGCCACTAAATGTCATATAGGTGTCAATAGTGAATATATGGATTTTACTAAAAGCCACTAAATGTCATATAGTTTAGATAAGAAGCACTTAGTAAAATATAGGTGTTGCCAGTCTGCTACAGCAACACACACTGGAAAATCCCCAGTGTCTTAAAGACAACCTAGGCCTGTCTGTAGCTTTCCATCCCTCCAGTATGTGTGTGCATTTGAAATTCACTATATAACTTGTGATTATACTGGTCAAAATATACTACAGCACCTTGCATGGCAGCTGCCGCCATTGGTGTGTGAATGTGTGTGTGAATGAGAGGCCATTATAAAGCACTTTGGATAAAAGCGCTATATAAGTGCAGTCCATTCACCATTTTACCAAAGTGTTTACGGGGTGAGACAAGGGAATGACTGTGAGTTAAAACTTTGACATTTTGCACTGCTAGAAAGATTTTCTCTTTTAAATCTTCTGTTAAATGTTATAATTTCTTTAACGGCTAATTCATTGCAATTCAAGTTTAACATGTTCACAGTAGGGCTATGATAAAGTTGGTAACATTATTTCCGTAGCTAGCTAACATTAAGTCAGCCAGCTATCAAGTAGACCTTGGCCTACATTATTGTAGCCTCATGAGACCATCCTGATCTCGCAAGATCACATTCTGTTTCTCTCGCAGATCAGTCTGGATATAAAGATCCGTTTGTGGTAGATCAGAAAACGATCTTGCCAATCAACGTTCTATGAGGACATACAAACAGCTATGCTGGGCAGGTTTACTGTAGGTGTGAAGACAGCGAGGAGCGGTTTAAGTTAGTGTGTGATAGACAGATGGTTCATCCAATCACCTACCAAGTATTGAACGTGCCTGCTCTTATCTAAACAGTTTCCAACAGAGAATTCCCAGACGGTTATGCGAAGAAAATCATTTGCAGCAGCATTGCCGGTTAACATAATTGTTACACAGCAAAAGATGTAGCTAAATACAAGTGCTGATTGCTTGGATTGAGGCCCATGGAGCAGTCAATCAAATGCTGACCCCCCCCCCCCACTGGTAGACATGACGAGGGAGACAATTTTTCTTTTGACTAGTGTGGGGGAATGGGGTTACCCTCTAATCTGACGCACCAGGGATTCTTCATTGGAAACTATTTGATAAAGGGCAGCCACTTTCAAACCAGTGCAAAACCAGGCCAGCCTGGCTTTTAAACTGATGGGCTACAGTATTACATAGGCTTCAGCTGTTTTGATAGTTCTGGCCAAATTTCATTGCCTTCCCTATGCACTTCCCTTGAAGTAAGTAGACCAAGACACAGTAGCTTGTCTGGACATCTACATATATTTTGATTGAGCCAGCAGGCATTAGCCTAAGTTGTCTGTAAATAACTAAGTGTTAATGGGCATTCAGAATTGTCAGTAATCCTGGTGCTCTATATGAAAGTTGCCTAATATAGATGTTGTTTTTTTTTGCCTGCTCATTAGTGGCAAGGAGCTGCAGCTTTGCCCAAAATTAGTGCAACTGCCCTGATACAACACTGAACTATTACCTCGCGCCAGCCTCGTGGCTTGCTCAGCTTTGCTCAACATTAGTGTGTTCTATTGTCCACCCAATAGGAGTAGTTATCTAGCTTGCAAACAATAGCCAAACCAAGCTATCATTCAGACGGGACTTGCCAAACACAACATGTCCACTATGTTCTGATGGGGAGACAAGCATATAATAGACTAAATGGACAATTATTGATTGCTCCGAGATGTAACTCTTACCCGAGGCGGCGTAGGTTAACGTGACCAAACAAGGCCACAGAAGAGACCAGAGAGACAGTCTTATTGGAGAAGAGACGAGGGAGGGGGGACACTCAAAACACATAAGAACGTTGCAACGAGACCAATACTTTGATTTTGGGTCCAGACAGCATACAGACAGGTCATCTGTGCATTAGACCATGCCATTGTCTTTTGTATGTTAAACCTTCTGTAATAAACCGCTTTTGCTTGAGGCTCAAATCCCGTGTTGAAGAGATTCATTTGGGATACACCTGAGAAAGGAGACACTGGACTGTGTGGTATATTGTGAGATTGGTGGTATATTGTCCAGCCTGGCTTATGTTCTGGCTGGCTTGTTTCTGTTCAGGACTGATGTTGAGAGTTTGAGAGTTTAACATGTTTTTTGAATGATTTTTCACGGTGCCCACCCACATCCATTGTATGACCAAAACTGTGGTAGAGCAATTATCAGACTTTCTCGAAAGTGCTAGTTTTGTCAACTTTTTTATCTGAACCATTGTATATGATCATAAGTAACCTTAAAACAGGGCTAAACATGATTTTCCCTTTACTACTCCTTTAAGCCTTTTCCACTTGAAGTCTTCTCAATTGTTATAAATACAGTACATTAGTCATCAAGTAGATTTTAAGAGTTGATGAAGTTGATCATGCTAATAATAATAATAATGATAATGATAATAATAATAATATCAATACACTTTATTTGTATTTCATCTTTCATACAAAAAATGTAGAAACTAGAAAGAACAGACCTCCGCCTATGAATGTATTGGCTCTGTGCGTGAGCATGTGCATGCGAGCAGGACATGTTTGGTATTTCTGCATTTGTTAGGTTAAGAGATTTATTCCAGTCCAAACCCTGTGTCTGCTCGTAGACCACCCCATAATTGGGATCCACTCCAAAATTAAATGGGTTCTCAATTGGCCCATGCTTCACCCCTCCACAGAGTTTCATGAAAAGTTGTCCGGTAGTTTTTGCATAATCCTAGTCCAAAAAATGAATGGAGGTGAATGGGCGGCCTGGCCATGTTTGGGCAGCTCGTGGACCCGCCCCTGATTTGGATCCATTTCAGAATCTAATTGGTTGTTAGTCGACATGCTACACCCCTCCACCGAGTTTCATGAAAATCAATGTGAATAGTCTTAGCATAAACCTGGTCCAGATGTTCTTGGACGACTCCTCTATCATTGACTGCATCAGGGCAGACGATAGGAGGAGTACAGGGACGTTGTCAGGAGATTTGTTGAATGGTCTGAGGAGAACCAGCTCCAACTCAACATGCTCAAGACCAAGGAACTGATGGTAGACTTCAGAAGGAACAGGACGCCTCCAACCCCATCACCATCAAGGGAGAGGAGGTGGAGATGGTGGACTCATACAAGTTCCTGGGAGTGCACCTGAACAACAAACAGGACTGGACTGACAACACTGAGGCCCTCTACAAGAAAGGACAGAGCCAACTGTTCTTCTTTAGGAGGCTCAGGTCCCTCGACGTGTGTAGCAGACTACTGAGGATATTCTACCATTCTGTCGTAGCCAGCGCACTGTTCTTTGCTGTCGCCTGCTGGGGAGGCAGCATCAAGGCTGAGGAGTCAAACAAGCTGGTGAGGAGGTTTTGCTCCGTCAAGGGAAAACAAGTGGACAGCCTGGAGTCTGTAGCAGAGAGGAAGATGAGGGACAAATTGAAGTCTATAGATAACCCCTCCTGGCGAGCTGTGGCAGATGGTACTTTCAGCCACAGGCTCATCCCACCCAGGTGCAATACAGAGCGGTTCAGATGCTCCTTTGTGCCAGCAGCCATCAGACAGTGCCTATAAGTATAACAGTGCCTGAGCATTCTCTATGTCATGGAGGTGTGCTCGTATATGTATGTATGTATGTATGTATGTGTGTGTGTGTGTGTGTGTGTGTGTGTGTGTGTGTGTGTGTGTGTACGTACGTACGTACGTGTATACTCCTAGACTGATATGCTTTTATAGTATATATACATATATTTATACAGACTTAATGTATGCAGGTAAATATATATCTTATTCTATTCTATTCTGCACAGTTACTGTACATATAGCCCCAGTTATTCCTATTTTATGCTACTACCCCCTTATCCTGTCTTTTTCATTACTCTGTATCTAGTCTTTCCAGCCTTGCTTTAATTTCAACTGCTGAAATGTCAAATCTCCACCTGGGGGATCAATAAAGTGTGTATGTGTGTATGTATGTGTGTACTGTGTGTGTGTGTGTGTATGTGTGTGTGTGTGTGTGTTTCTGTCTGTCTGTCTGTCTGTCTGTCTGTCTGTCTATCTAAAAAATGAATGGAAGTGAATGGCCGGCAGTGTTTGGGCGGCTCGTGGACCTGCCCCATGATTCAGATCCACTCCAGAATTTATTGGGTTGTTAGCTGGCCCATGCTACAGTACATCCCTCCACCGGGTTTCATGAAAATCAGTCTGGCAGTTTGTGTGTAATCCTGCTAACAAACAAACAAACCAAGAAATGGTTTGTGGACCCGCCCCGTGATTTGAATCGGCTGCAAAATGTAATGGGTTCTAAGTTGGCCCATGCTTCACCCCGCCACCGAGTTTCATGAAAATCAGTCTGGTAAGTGTTTGTGCTGTCACTGGGCGGAGGTAATTACAAAGAAATGACATGAATAGTGAATGTGTGAGTGCTCATAAAAATAGACAAAATGAACATGAAAACAGGGAAAATACGATGTAAGATAAAACCCAATAAAAATAAGATAGAAATACAGTTATAAAAATGAATAAATAATCTAAAAGACATTTTTAAAAGTGCAGCAGTAAGCAAGTGCAAGATCATGATCATAATCCCGAGGCAGACGGTAAATCCCTTTGCCTCCCAGTAAAATAAATCCACAAGGGAGACGGTAACTCCCTTCTTCTCCTTCAGTATTTCAATCATTCTGAAATAGCATCTATTATTGTTTTTGGGCCAACTAGTAGGATTTCAGTTTTGTCCTCATTTAACTTTAAGAAGTTATTGCTCATCCATTTATTTACCTGTATTGTCAAAAGACAAGCAGTAATGGGGTTTATAGCTGCATCATTTGGTTCTGTATAGATGCGTTTCATCCGCATACCTATCAAAACATGCATTGTACTCTAATGATGTCCCCAAATAGCAGCATGCATAGTGAGAATAATAATGGACCAACCCTTGTACAACCCCAGAGCAGATGTTATGATTCTCAGACACATGTTCTCCAAGCCTGACGTGAAACTTTGTCTCTTAGAAGTATGTTCTGAACCAGTGTAATACACAGTCAGAGAGACAAACACACTTTTGAAGACGATAGATTAGGATATCATGATCAATCGTATCAAATGCTGTGCTTAAAAGAGACCTTATGTGCATTAGAGTTTAGTTGGAGGTCGCTGATTATTTTAGTAATAACAGTTTCATTATTGTGGTATGTTCTAAAGCCTGACTGAAATTCATCCAGGATGTTTTCTTTAAGAAAGTGTTGAACTATAATGAATGGAATGTTGGATAGCAGCCTATAGCTGTCATTGCTTTACCGACTTCAGGACTCCAGGATACTGTTGAACACCCGCTTAAAAATGCTGTCGGTACAGGCTCAATACCAGGGTCAATAGCCTACATGAAGTGGAGGAGTTAAAATCTGTAACAGTCTTCCTGTAGGCCTAATCCTCTTTTGCCAGATGTATCGCTTTGTTTTAAGCAGGCATGGCTTTTTTGTATATAGTTCAGTGAACTGTGAACTAAACTGCCTCATTTATAATAATACATTTAATAAATAAATAGTTAATAAATTACATTTGCAGCCTCGACCTCCGTAATTGTTTGGCTTGTCTTTATGTGTCTGTTACTTGTCTTGGATTTGTATCTGGTGCTGCGCTTTACAATGGCCTTTCATTCATCCATTTACACACACACACATCACACACCAATGGCGGCAGCTGCCATGCAAGGTGCTAGCCTGCTCATTGGGAGCAATTTGGGGTCTAGTGTCTTGCCCAAGGACTGGAGGAACCGGGATTCGAACCATTGGATGAGCCACTCTACCTCCTGAGCCACAGCCACCCCTGTGTGTGTGTGTGTGTGTGTGTGTGTGTGTGTGTGTGTGTGTGTGTGTGTGTGTGTGTGTGTGTGTGTGTGTGCGCACACGTGCATGCATGTGTTTGTGAGAGGTTGTATGAAACGTTTTTTCATATCATGTCAGACTGCAAGCTGTGGTGTCTGATCTCTCCAATTCAGTTAGCCTTCACTGCACACTGTGCCTGCAGTTATTGAATGTGAGTGTGTCACCACCTGCTGGTTAAATAATGTTACTGCATATATTTCACGGCTCCGTCATTAAAAAACATTTCAGCCGTTTACATTTAGATTACTGCGGCAAAATAGTGATTGAGGCAGATAGAGGACATTCATGTTAATTTTGGGCATATTTGTGTAATGGATTGCAATCAGTGGACTGTATCATTGGCAGCCCCTGGCTTTATGGCTTCTGATGCTAAAGCAGGCTCTTTGAACACACTGCTTTGCTTCTGTGCTCATGGTTAGTACACTTGTTTTATTTTATATTGTTTTTCTCTTTTTTTGTAACTCGTGCAGCATAGAAACCATTCAATCATTAAACACAGCATGCAAGCCCACTCCTGCTGCCACCCATGTTCACAGATCTGCCCTCTCCTCAATCTCCTCCTGATATTTGGCTCCTGAGAATCTAACAGGTTGGGCCTCCCCTCTGGTAGTTTGATTTGTTATTGCAGTGACCTGCAAAGCTCTCTCTAATCCACAGATTTATCATGAGAGGGTATTTGTGATCACATTTATACTGTAGCCTGAACATGTAATGGCGTGCCTCAGTGCAGCATTTACAATTCAATAGGTAACTAGAAATAGTGCTCAGAGAGCACAGACCTCCGCCCCGAATGCATTTCATGTCTCTGTGCCAAAACTGAATGGGTTCTAAATTGGCCAATGCTACACCCCTCCACCGAGTTTCATGAAAAGCAGTCTGGTAGTTTTTGCGTAATCCTAGTCCAGAAAATGAATGGAGGTGAATGGCTGTCCGGGGCCGTGTTTGGGCGGCACATGGACCCTCCCTGTGATTCACTGGGGAGGAGGTAAAAATGACTGGAGGTGAATGGGTGGCTGTATTTGGTCAGCCCACGGGTCACAGCCGGCAGGGCCCCCGCCCCCCCCCCCCCCCCCCCCCGCACACTCCAGTCCAAACCACGTGTCTCTAGTACCCTCACACAGGGAGCTGGCTTCGTTAAAAGCTTTGTTTTCATTTGTTGATCCGGGCTCTAAGGTGGCCCATGATACACCCCTCCACCAAGTTTCATGACATTTGGTCAGGTAGTTTTTGCATAATCCTAGTTCAAAAAATGAATGGTGTTTGGGCGGCCCGTGAACCAGACCCGTGCCTTCGGATCTGCTACAAATTTAATCGGTTCTAAGTTGAACCATGCTACACCCTTCCACCGACTTTCATGAAAATCGGTCCAGTAGTTTTTGCATAATCCTGCTAACAAATGCACACACACATGCACACGGTGGAGGTAACCAACTCTGGTAAGAAATGAACTGCAAACCTTTGAGTGTTCTGTGAGGAAAAGTGTAACTACTGCATCTCTTTGTGCCCAAGAAGATACTGTTTGAGAGGGAAAGAAAGGGGAAGAAATCAATGCTAGGAATGAGTTGGCCTCTTTATTTCCTTCAGAGCATGGCCAGTAGGAGATTGTGTGTTCAGAACCATCCAAGAGCAAGCAAGATTGCCTCTCTCTTTTATAGACAACTCCAGACAGAATTGACTCCTGGCCTCATGGTGCTGGCAAAAATAGCAGCATTCTCCACAGACCACATTTAATTTAGCAGACTTGTGTCTCCCTATAGATGTCAGATGAGAGGGGAGGAGGAGGCTTTGGTAGACACACACACACACACACACACACACACACACACACACACAGGCACTGGATGGAGATACAGTAGTGGAGAGAAGATGGCAATATTCTTTGTGTTTTATGAAATCCAGACATTCTTGCATCTCAGTTACCACAACAATGGAAAATAAGTCAAATGTCAAGTAGGTAGTTATATCTGCGCTCCTGTCTTAACTGCAGACTGGAAAATCAGTTATTGTGTTCCTGTGTCCCTGTGTTTGTGTGAATTAATGTGTGTGTGTGTGTGTGTGTGTGTGTTCCTCTGAGAGTGTAGATAAGTCATCAGAATAGTGAATGTCTCCACAAGCGTTAAGCATTCTCTTCCTTAATCTCCCGCAAGGAAGCCCCTGGTCTTGGCTGAAAGGATGAGTGGCTGTGTGAGTTATGGTGTGCCAGTACTTAAGGGGCTGAGAAGACAGGAAGAGGGAGAAGATCCCACCAAAGAGCAGACTAATAATGAAAACGTATAACACCCCAGATAAGGTCAAAAGAACTCCTCCAGATGTATGAAAGTAGAGCGACGCAGGATAACGGCTATAACTGCAGCCAGCACTGGGGCGCCCCGTTCATCAGGGGCCCATACAGTAGGAGAAATAAGGAGTGTGAAAACATTGTGACGAAGTGTTATCATTGGCAATGACTGTTAAATGGGGGGCAAAGGTCCCAGGATGTATTCCCCAACACTTAGGACCGAGAGAATGGGGGGGGGGGGGGGGCGTGGGGTGGAGAAAGCGTCTTTATAAAAGGGGAACATTCATCTTTCACTCTTGTGTGAGCGTATGTGTGTGTGTGAATGTGCGAGTGTGTGTGTGCGCAAGGGAGTGGTTGTATGGAACATCAATGGTCCTCCATTACAGAGAAGCAAATTGACCTTGGTCAGTGGGCCATTAGTGGCCTGGTGCAGAAAAGGCAGGGATGGCCTGAGTCAATCAAGGCTCTAACGGTCCATCGAGCCACAACACAAACTTTAAATTGGGGCCTATTTGGGATCATTGGTGGAAATATAGATTTAACCTTAAAATTGGTTTTGAATAAAAATTAATATGCATGTGCAAACCCCCTTGAACTTGTATGAAGGGGTATTCAAAATATCTCCTTTAAAAACATGAGCTTGTTGCTTAGCATTCTGAACACATGGCCAGGCAACTCTTTACAATGCCCCTGAAGGCACATTTGCCAAATCTAATTTGTATTTGTTCATTCATTTGATCTATTCTCTACGTTGAAATGGCCTGTCTCAGTGCATCTACATAGTCCATGAACAGCAAATAATTTGTAATAACTGCATCAAGAGATTGATAATCGACAGGAAAATTAGAACAGGCCTTGGTAAACACTAGTATTGAAATTATTGGGAATAAAACTTAAATTAGATTGGAGGCAGGATAAATTTGTATGTGAGCATGCGTGCATGCATGCGTATGTGTTTGTGCGTGTTCCTCTGGGTGCAAGACCAATCATTTATTTCCAATTGCCATACATTCTCTATTAAATGGTCCCCTGGTCTGGAGCTCTGACACTGAGCAGTCCCAGCCGTCCTTTTAGGTTTGGGCTCTGAACACTGCTCATTTCCTATGCATTACCTGCTCCAGGTACAACAGATGGTATACTCTTGGCATTAACTCAACACATTGTAAATGGACTACACTAAACACATTCATGAGTATGTATTGTGGTAGCACAATAGCAGGGAGGATTTCGAGTTTTATTATCAGGTTCTTGACACAGAATGAGGCTATTGAAGTCGGTGGCTTCCACAGCAGATGTAACTAGGCTGTGTGGGTGGGTTGGAGTTGTTGAGCTAAGTGTGCGTGTGTATTTGTGTTGTTTTATGTATTCTGTAATTCATTGTTTAATGTTTGTATTTGTGTTATAGGACCCCCTCGAAAATGAGATGATACATCTCAAGGGGCTATCCTCAATAAATAAATTCAAAATTCAAATTCAAATTCAAAATTATCAGGTTCTTGACACAGAATGAGGCAATTGAAGTCGGTGTCTTCCACAGCAGTGGATAGTCATTCCACCATACTGTCTATAACATCTATACATACATGCTCTCTAGGAAGTAGCTATAGAGACTCCAGGAAATTGATAATTTCAGTCCCATGTTAAGTTGAAAGTTCTGTTTCTCTCCTAGCGTCACCTCAAACCACATACAGTACACTCGCACACACACACAAGCATACACACACACACACACATAGTATGGCATAGGGTTCCAATGTACAACAGTGTGTGTACTTCTTCCCTCTTCATTGTGTCGACAGACACACACACACACACACACACACACACACATACTATACACAAAAAGTACCCTCACCTTGGTGTCATTAGTGAGTTATTATCAAAGCCACCTCTGTCACCTTGGTGTCCTGGAAATGTCCTGGAAATATAAAATTGACCTCTCTCCGTCGTATTACCAGCACAGTTACATAAATTGATCGTGATAAAACAGAGGCCATGAATGCAAAACGGGCCTGTGCTGTGTCTATCACACAGACAAAGCAAATGCAACATCATGCAAGGAGTCTTCTCATTCAATGGAGTCAGTTTATTAATCAATTACCCTCCCTTTTCCTTTGAAATGTGGTCCGTGGTCACATGGGAGCCAGGCCCAGACATCTGTCTGTATGAATTTTTCATAAGGAAGCCACCTTCGTGAGCATGCCAGCTCCAACAGTATATGAAACATTTACCACCAACAGTGAAAATAGGCTTGGCAATCACTGCCTGCAAGGGGTTGTTGAGGGTGGTGAAGGGTAGTGAACAGCTAGACAACTTTGTCTTTTCAGACAGACCAGAGAACTGGAGTACAAGTTCCCCCTTCTTCTCTCTCTTTCTCTCTCTCTCTCTCTCTCTCTCTCTCTTTCCCTCTCTCTCTCTCTCTCTCTCTCTCTCTTTCCCTCTCTCTCTCTCTCTCTCTCTTTCTCTCTCTCTCTCTCCCTCTCACACACACACATGCACACATGCATACACACATCCTTCGGTCTCACTATCTCTCCTTACTTTGTCTGTGATCTTTCCTCAAACCAGAATTGGGTCAGTAGTCTACCATACATCCTGAAACTCCAAACCCAATCAGAAAAAAATATTCTTCTTCTCATGACTTCAGTGTCAGAGATGGGGACAAGGAGCTGGGTGTGTATGATGAAATAACATTAATTGTCTCTTGCTGCTGTATACTGTAGATATGCGATGCCATTTACACAGTGACAGTGTATTGGGCTGGGAAAACGAAGACATTTCATTGTGACAGTCCTGACACCAAGTAATCTTGTGGATGCCAATGAGAAATGATGATGTTCTCTATGAAATTAAATGGTTGATCCACATTGAATGCGGCTGGACTGCTTTGAGTCATTAGTAATTTGATGATGTCCCCACTAATCGGCTCATATCGCCTCTGTCCCTCAGCCATGTCAATGGAGCACAATCAGGCCCCAGCACCACTCTGTGATTAGTTCCTGTGGCCATGTTGTGTCCTAGAGGCATGCTGTTAAGAGATTGGACAACAAGTCGGTTGCAGCAAATGAAAACTGACAGGTTTGAATCAATTTTCCTGGACACGGATCCCACTGTTTCATTTGGGTAATTTGTACACATCCACGTGTAATTAGATGACTTTTCAATCGAAGGAAACCTAATGAAAGTATGTAATTTGCATCACATTGCACCTCATTATTGAGCAGATTATTACACATCTCAGTTGTGATTGGGCTATGGTGTGCATGTCAGATGCATGGTTTGAGCTATCAGCACCAGGGGCAGCAAGATATCATTGTATGAAATACAACATTCTGGTTTTACAGTTTACCGGCACATTCATTTTATGTGTGCATCTCAAAAGCAGGATATCAGTATTTTTGTATTGTATCTGCTCACGAGTGAAAAGGTTACGGGACTGAAAAATGATGCAATGAGGGGCAATCGGTGATGGTGTCATATTAGGTCATCATACTGAACTGGAAGCGATAACTAAGTGCATATATGTTCACTTTACAGTTATTTACAGGAGAGTTTCACCTTTATTTTATTTTTTTAAGTTTATTTAATAGGACAATGTGCCCATACATTAAATGTTTGCATGAAACTAAAAGATGGGCGCACCAGATTTAGCTAAAAGCTACATTCCATCTGTAGTCCTTAACCATGACCAAGTGTCATCATCACTACTGTAACTCATCATCT